>NC_052510.1:60101754-60216754 GCF_014356525.2 Nilaparvata lugens | reverse complement strand
TAATCACGGTTAGAATTTAACTGGCTGTTGTGCAACCGGGGCTCAGAGTTGTCAAAACCACTAATTTATTAAATATGTTATTTCAGGACTATTAAATTGCTCAATTCAGCTATTGAAATAAACCAAAATTATCAAGTTTACATCTGTCTATATTCAAATTACATATTAATTTACATTGAAAACTATATCTATAATCATTATATTGTATTCTTACATTCAAATTTTCACAAATGTTTTTTAATATCCATTGACTTATTGACACTTTTGAATTTTCTGCAACTATTGTTGTATTAGCCTTTTTATATCTCCATCATCAGTCAAACTTTTTGTTCGTTTTTGAACTATTCTAAGCCTTTGACAAAAAGGCGAAATAAAATCAGTCACTGTTTCTGTACAACTTTGTCTTTATTTAGAAAAATCATTATCACAGGTATCAACTTAGAACTATTACATTTTTCAGATTTACAATTACAATTCTTTTCAAACATTCTAGCTTCCAGAGTCAATTACGATTTGTTTAACAGTCGTAATTTCAATTTGGCACTGTGTTGGGTCTGTGGTGTAAGAACTAGACAAGTTTTAGTTCTTTTATCAATTTCTGTTTTTCACTCCATTCAGTCCACTCAAGCTAGGTTGGCTTTACGACCCAACCTGCCACGAGACTCATCAAAACTATAGAGGAAATCTTAAATTTGTTGTGTAATAGAGAAAGGGATATTGTGGTAGTTATCCATATCAAATGAGAAAGCTGGGAGTTGTCATAGACAAATATTTATTGAACTATTGAGATACCGATTTCGGTTTTTAGATTAGACTATTGTCAATCTATTGTCAATCAGACTATTGTCTCATCAAAGGACAGAGCAAAAGAGTATAAAATAGTCGGCTAAGTAAGATTTGTTTGGTGAATGAATGGTTTGTCAAAGAGAACGTCACTATTGGCTTAGATAAGCCACTCCCACATTAAGCAGCTCAAACAACGTCACTGCAATGGTGGTCATGCAGGCAATGTTGGACGTTCATCTTACAATAATTATATCGCTGATTTTTAGATATCCTGCTCCTTTTACTTTTATTAGTTTAGTAACAGTAAAGTACCTTACTACAGAACCTGATTTGTTTATTCCTGAATAATTTGAAGACTGATTGATTTCAAAGTTCTGGATACATTTCAGATCAAAGAAATCGAGTTTTTCATTCTTGTTTCTAAAAGAATCGCTTCTCTTTCCTAAAGCTGCTTCTCATTCTTCTTCTTTTCTATCCTTGCTATTTTTTCCCGATTGATTTCTAATCAATCATATGACCAATACCTCATAACCAATCACAATTCATGCATAGAATTTGGAAAATTGCAGGAGCTCCGTAATATTTTTGAGAAAAATGGCGGATAATCAATCACTAAAAAACCATGTTTTTCACGGTTTTCTCGAAAACGGCTGTAACGATTTTCTTCAAATTTATTAAATGGATAGCTTTTTATCAGCTCTATCAACTGGCATGATTCTCCTCTCTGGGAAACTAATGGGGGGTCCACCCCATCCTTGAGAAATGGACTTAGTAACCTCCTTCTCGTGCATGAGGTAGGTAGGTAGCGCAGTTCATAAAAATAACACATAGTCGAGATATTTCATCTGTAGAACAGCTGTTTTGACGACTTTAAAAAAATTACGACTAAAAAAATAATCGTATTTCACAATTTACTCTAAGGAAAAAGTACTCTGAAAACAATAATAATTATATATACACATATACAGAAGTTTGATCGTAGTTTCAAATATGAGCAAGGAAAGTTGTGTGAGTGTACCACACCAGATTTTGTAATATAGTTGATGATACTATTGTGCAAGTTATTCATTTTGAATAAAAAGACTCAGTGCCGGTTGCACAACAGCCGGTTAAATTTTAACCGTGATTAATTCCACGAGAACCAATCAGAGAAGCCGTCTTTTCAATAGCGCCTTCTCGTTACTAAATCGGTTCTCGTGAAATTAATCACGGTTAGAATTTAACTGGCTGTTGTGCAACCGGGCCTCAGAGTTGTGAAAACCACGAATTTATTAAACTATGGATAAAATCTTTCACTTTTTGTGTAATAGAGAAATTGGTATTGTGGTAGTTATCATTATCAAATAATGAGAAAGCACGGAGTAGTCATAAATATTCGCAAATGTTGACTTACTATTGAGATACCGATTTCGGTTTTTAGATTAGACTATTGTCAATCTATTGTCAATTAGAGACTATTGTCACATCAAAGGACAGAGCAAAAGAGTATAATATAGACGGCTACTGAACAAGTGAGATTTGTTTGGTGAGTGAATGGTTTGTCAAAGAGAACGTCACTATTGGCTTAGATAAGCCACTCCCACATTTAGCAGCTCAATCAACGTCCCTGCAATGGCGGTAATACCGCCAATGTTGGACGTTCATCTTACATCTATATAGCTGATTCTTAGATATCCTGCTGCTTTTAGTTAGTTTAGTTACAGTAAAGTACTTTACTACAGAACCTGATTAGTTAATTTATGGATACATTTGAAGACTGATTCATTTCAAAGTTCTATAAAGATCAAAACAATCGAGCTTCTTTGTCTTGTTCCTTTCTATTCTATCTATCCTTCCCCGATTGATATTACACGAGGACTTTATCAAACAGATGGAAATAAATTGGAAGTTGCATTTGCTCAAATGCTAATTAATGAGTAATTATTATTAAACGAACATCCCAATTAAATGCTGAAAATCACTCCAAAGACTTCTGCTACTGCAAATATTGACAATATATTTGCAGTAGCAGAAGGCTTCGGAGAGATTTGCAGCATTTAATTGGGATTTTCGTTTAATAATAATTAAACTTTATTGATTTCTAACCAATCACATAAGGCAATAGATTCATGCATAGAATTTGGTTTTAGAGACTGGACAATGGAATGTCCATTTATTGATGAAGTATATCGTTCTATTGCAATTTCTGATGAGAAAGCAATCATTATTTATTTAGTAAATATAATTATTTACATTGATTGGAATTCATCGCTTAGAATTAATATCCAGGCATATCACAGTATGGTGAGTAGAGTATATTGTATGTAGCTTGATGTTCTCACCATCAAAATAATAAATGTATGTAAGTGTATCAAGTGAAAATCACTATGCAAGTGAATGAATTAACAACATTGATTCCAGTTGGGATAGAGAATGCATGTAGTTTTACTTTCCTTGCCCTATTACCATAGGTAAGGAAAGTATTGCTTTCCGAAAAAAAATTAAGGTACCCCAATTTCTAAATTTCTATACGTTTCAAGGTCCCCTGAGTCCAAAAAAGTGGTTTTTGTGTATTGGTCTGTATGTGTGTGTGTGTGTGTGTATGAGTGTATCTGCGTCTGTGTACACGATATCTCATCTCCCAATTAACGGAATGACTTGGAACTCAAGGTCCTTCAATATAAGGATCCGACACGAACAATTTCGATCAAATGCAATACAAGATGGCGGCTGAAATGGAGAAAATGTTGTCGAAAACAGGGTTTTTCGCGATTTTCTTAAAAACGGCTCCAACGATTTTGATCAAATTTATACCTAAAATAGTCATTGATAAGCTCTATCAACTGCCACAAGTCCCATATCTGTAAAAATTTCAGGAGCTCCGCCCCATCCATGCAAAGTTTGATTTTAGATTCCCAATTATCAGGCTTCAGATACAATTCAAACCAAAAAATTTGAGTGGTAAAGTGAAAATAAGAGTGGTAATTGAAAATGTGATTATTCAATTGCAAACTGTTGGCAACTGTTGATTCTATTAAATCATTCACTATGAAGAGATAGCAGACTTCGTGTGTCTCCAGTGTTATTGTCCTGTCACCAGCTGGCTCAGATCTTTCAATTAGTAGACTTGAGATGCGCGTGAACACTAGCGTCAGGTGATCAATTTTCATAACGGCAAGGAAAGTTGTGTGAGTGCGCCACACCAGATTTTTAAAAAATGTATATCAACTGAAAACACAACTCACATGACTGTCTTTCTATTCATGAACACATATCTTGAAACGTCTTTACCTAGGCTCACTTCATGCATACGTCATTCATACGTACCAAACTCTCATAATCTTTCTTTATCACTGATTCTTTTGTCTAATCATTATTATTTCTCACATGGCGACTGTATTTTCATTCATTGATACAGCTATTGAAACTACTGTCACTTCATTCCTCAGAATACCACATTATCTTCGTCGTTCTTGTCTGAATATCACTTCCGACTATTTTCATTCATCAATACATTTCTTGAATCTTTTGTACTCACTTCATTCATCAGAATACTTCATATTATTCATCGTTCTTGTCCTATAATATTATTTCTAACTTGGTGATCGTATTTTCATTCATTGATACATCTCTTAAAACTGTTGTACACACTCAATTCATCATAACATCACATTCCTCCCATCGCTTTTTCTTGTAGAATCATCACTCCTAACTTGGTGATTGTGTATTTTCATTCATTGAACTTTTATTCCCACTCCATTCATCAAATTTCATTCATCTCTTGAAACTTCTGTAGCCACTTCATTCATCAAAATACTACGTTCTTTCCATCCTATCATTATTTCCAACTGGATGATACACAATTTCCGGCCATCTTCATATAAGTTGAGAGAGAGAGAGAGAGAGAAAGAGTGAGAGAGGTGTACTGTACTGCCTTCTGTCTTGTCCTGCCTTGAGATCTGAGATCAAAGTTGTCATATTTGGTGGCGAATGGACCGTGAGAAATGTCCTTTATAAATCTTGACTGCCAGGTGTTGCTTACTTGCCGGTCAATGTAGCGTCGCTATTCTTAGCTGGGATTTCGGGAGTAGGAAATATGGAGTAAGGGAGTAAGGGAGTAAGGGAGTAAGGGAGTAGGGAGTTAGTTTGGTCTCCTGGTTGAGTTGACTGCCTGCCGTGAATAGTATGAGCCTCAATGATAAACGATCTGTTCCCTTCAGTAAATTTCACTCTAAACTGACAGCAATTCCCATTTATAACATCAATGCTCCCCATTGAAGTCCCACACTGCCACTCCACGGCGTAATTGGTTGAGTTGCTTCTGTATCACCCTCCTTGTCACTCTCCATGTTGCATTATTTGCTCTCTCACTCACTTGCTCTCTCTCACTCACACAGACACTGATTTCGGGTATGAAGTCGATACAGGACTTCGTTGTTTCAACTGACCGAACTTACCGATTTGGTTGAGCAAAGTAATTATCAGGAATCCAACAGTTAAGGAAGTTTGAGAAGGCTTTGCAGTTTATAATTAATTTTATTGGTTAAACTTTCATAGATTTATTATGGAAATTGAGATTACCAAACTATATGAATAGATTTATGATCGGAATTAAGCATTCCCAAGTACATGATTGTTTTCTTGCATTCATGAAGAATGGTCATTCATTTTTCTTCATAATATCATAATTCATATGATGATTGAAAAATCGAAGTACCGCTTTCTCAACTTTACTATTAATATCGGGGAACGAGCTTCGCTCTGGAGTACAACAGCATAAAAAATGAATTACGAAAGAACAAATTATAATAACATTTATACAGAAATGTTCTATCTAATCACAGTAAATTGAGATTAATTGCCAAAGGGAAGGCAAAAATTCCCCTCACAAAGGCCCAGTTGCACAAAAGCCGGTTAGATTTTAATCCTGGTTAACTTCATTAACCAAATCAGAGAAGACCGTTTCAAAAAGATCAATATATTGGAATTAAACAGGATTGAAAATAACCCGGCTTTTTTGCAACCGGCACTAAGTACCTGATTGAATGATCCCAAAAGTTCAACAGCTGAGTCATAATTTTGACACAGTCCCACACACATGAACTCGCTCACTCACTTCCATGACCAACAGACGACGAAATAATTATTATCAGCTGTTTTTCCAAGGATGATTGATAATTATGAATGATCCTTTTAATGTCCTTCAGCGAGTTTTTCAAGGAGTGAGACCTAGTTCAATCGAATCTTTATATAATAAACCTACTATGTTCTGAATTTCGTGAGAATTGTTTCGAGATCCGGTGAAATACAAACATATAAACATCTAAACATCCAAGCATCTAAACATCTAAACATATAAACATAAAAACAGAAGTTGCTCGTTTGATAGTATAGGATGTCTCACAAGATATTAATTTCGACTTATAGGGCCGGTTTCCGAGCTCGGGATTCAGCTAAGTTCTAGACTTTAAACAGCTGGAGTCAGAAAATTGGCTTTCCACGTAAACGTGAACTTTGAATTAAATTTCAATAAACTAGAAAATTGAACACAAAATAAAATAAAAAGAAAATAGTGTAAGGTTTAAGCTATTTTGAATTAGTTGGGAATGTTTCATTTCTTCAAGGAAAAACGTATAGAAACATTAATAGAGAAATTAAAGATTATCATAAAAACTGCGACTACGCCCCGTTTCGAAAAGCCAATTTTCTGACTCCAGCTATTTAAAGTCTAGAGCTTAGCTGAATCCTCAGCTCGGAAACCGGCCCCAAAAAACGAAAGTACCCTTTTTCAACTAAATTATATGTCGCACAACATGATTCGACTTATAATGTAATTTTCAAGTGAGCGATTGAGATAAAATTCAAATAAGTTGTCAGCATTGTTCGAATGCGAATCATTCATGTTATACTTGAGGAATACTGACAGTTTGATGTGTATATATTTTTTTCCTACAGTTACGTTGAAAAGTGGCCATTGCTGCACTGATTACAGAACGCAAAGAATCACTTTTCCGCTCTAGTGCGGGAAAAATTTTTCTGCACTCCAGATTTGCAACATGGCAACGCAAAATACTTAGTAGGTTATATGGAGCAACAGTGCAGCAAAATCAAAATGAAGTTGGTAACAGTGACTGCTGTGGCTGCTATAGTGAGCAGAGGTGCAACGAAGCACAACGCGCTAATTATTATTCATTATATATTATAACGAGGACAGCAACAGCACAGTGCCACCACAGCACACACCACACAGCTGCCCCCCGCCATTCAAACACTACTAAGTTATTTGATGGATTTCAGGCAATTTTACCCATAATCACCCACTTTTCATATTCAATGGTAACTGTAGGAAAAACTTAATGTGAAATACGTGCGCAAAGTTCCTCTGCTGCACTCAAGAAGCCATTCCGCCCTCGCCTACGGCTCGGGCGTAAACGTTTCTTTCGGTGCAGCAAACTGTCACTTTGCGCACTAGTTGCACAAATAACTATTCTATAGTATGAGATTGAACTCAAGTTGTCAGCGTTGTTTGATTGCAAATCATCAATGTTATCCATAAGGAATGCTGACACCTGTTTGAAGAGTATCTCACTAGATTCAAATCAAGCTGTCAGTATTGTTCAAATGCGAATCATCGATGATATTTACAAGGAGAGATGACACTTTCAAATGAATCTCACTCTGAAGAGATCACGAATGTCGCTGATGACGGTTTGAAAATTTTCGTTCGCCAACAAATTGAATTTGAACGGAAACGTTTGTCAATGGAAATCGGCGGCTCTGAATTTGAAGGTGTGAAACGACTTGGGTGAGTGTTTAGTTTAGTCTCAGATGCGGAAAAGAAGAAATGATGTAGAAGAAGAGAAGATGTAAGTCTGTGTCTTCGGAGATGCGGAAATCGATTTGTAAGGAGGAGGAGGTGGCGGAGGAGGATGAGGAGGAGGAGGAGGAGGAGGAAGAGGGAGAGGAAGGAGGAAACGGAAAGGAAATCAAAGGGAAAGGTGGAGGGAGAGGAAGGATAAGAAATCAAAGGAAAAGGAGGAGGAGGAGGAGAGGTAGGAGGAGGAGGATGATGCGGAGGAGGAGGAGAGGTAGGAGGAGGAGGATGATGCGGAGGAGGAGGAGGAAATTGGATTGCAACCAAGCGCATTGCGAAGAGAGTTTCTTAGGCGCTAGAATCTGCAGGAAAAAGAAAACCGAAGATAATATTCTGTATAGAAAGTGGGGAAAAAAGTACAGACACTACGAAATTTTCCGAGATTGTCAAAAGAGATGGATCTGCTCGGGAAAACATTTTTCCGGGTGAAAATTGTTTTTGAAGGCGTGTGAAATGATCAGATTAGGCCGGAATAGTATTAAATTCTACCGTGAGCGTAGGATGGAGGTGGATTCTTTATATTAAAATAACGATTAGCCTCCTGCTTGGCATCAGTCGGTAAAGCATGAGATTTAATATAATTAGGTCGTGGTTTTCTAATAGTATTCAGTCTTAAAAAATCTTGATAGGCCTAGATATGGGCTTCTCCAATAACTCTTGTAATTCAATAATAATAAATATATATATATAAATGATACTTATACTATAGAGATGAGGAATATAAAATAAATTGCACACCATGAAAATTTTACACATATATTACATAAATAATGCAAAGATCAGTCGAGGCAAAAAATATATATAGAGCGATAAAAAATATAATATAAAAATAGAACAATATTTGAAATCAATAAAAATATCACAGGCTAACTTTATATTCTAGATTTATGGCACGAATCATTACCATGTGCCTTTATCTTGAAATCATATGCATTCTTTTGCATGTAGCTGCGACATGTACTTGCTAATACTTGTCGACTTGGATAATTCAATCAAAAATATGTGCTCTAAGATCAGCTTGATAAATTAGCCACTAATAATCCAATATATCTATATTAAAATCTCTAGTATTTAGTAGATTTATTTGTATCGAATATATATATTCATCTCAGGGTGCAAGATTCGGCACCTGACGGAATAGGTAGAGCCATTCATCTAGTGAATTAGAACTATGATAAATTATCGCAAATTGTATTGCAAAAATTGAATATTGATGCATATGTTTGATAGCCTAGATTTCGTACTTCTTTGATTAAATAGAAATTTTTAAAATATTGATCTATATATTTTTCTTTCAATTAAATACCTTTAATACTAATTTTTACTTGCGCAAGTATTACTCTTAATAATTTCTTAATTATAATAACCCTTTCGGCGAGCTAGCTTTGATCATCAGATTATTTCGAAGCACTAGGGCGCCCATCACTAAATTCAAATTTAAATCACTCACGTGTCGAAAATCTTCTTGTAAGCCGCCGATGTCGATCCAACTCCATGTGGTCCGGGAATATGGTAGCCGGAATCGTCTCCTCCAAGGGGTTATAAATTTAATTAAAATGAAAAATGACTTCTGCTTCACAATAGCATCACGAAGTCTTTTAAGAAATTTAATAATTTACTTTAACTTTAACTTTTACAAAATTATTAATAAGGTACTTCGCTCTAAAATATTTGGGGTCCTCTTATGGTGGCATCTGGCTGGCGAGTGCTGGTTCTTCCTTCTCAAGTTTTACAGATTCTCTTTCCGACTTTCAAATTAGCATGAAATTTAAATATCTCAATCCTCCGCCATTAAATTCAAATAGATCTTACAAAGAATGCCAAAATATTGCTTAGATTATATGATTAATAATTTCTTTGCATTCGAGCCATATTGATAACATAGATTACACAAATTTTTACACGAAATCTACTACAATTATATAAATATATATAAATATTTTTGAATTGGCCTACAGTTGCCGCCTATTAACTGCCGTTTTACTATTGGTGCATGCAAATTTTATTAGGTATTCATGCGCCTGGTAACTCTTATTTCCTGAATACATTAAATTATTTTTATTTGGTTTTTTATTTATGCTCTTTGCATGCTAGTTAATATTCTATATATTAATATTAATTCCATGCTAACTAATAATTAGCCACGTGGACGGGTGTTTTCTCACATTGCACACCGTCTGAATGCAATAAAGCTCTGCCAAGGTGTTTTGGTCAGATTCTACGTTCTTCGGTTTGATCGATCTCTAGGTCACCGATCTGTGAATACATCTACCTAACCTCAATCTTCAAATATTTTATAAATAATATATTTATGAGTAATAAACTTCCTTCAAATCCTTTTTAGGTTCTTGTACCATTTAGCCAGAACAAGCTGATGCTATCTTATCTTGATTATTATCTGCTTGGCGATATTAGCCAATTACTTTATTTTTAGACCTATTATTATTTCTATTAGGGCTTTTCATCTACCCAAATTTAAACATGTTACACGCGCCCCTGGGTTTGAATTCAAAATATTTGAGAATCACAATGTTTTTAATGAAAACCCACCCTTCAAATACATTGATATACACTATACTTTATTTATAAATTATACTCTCCTACTTCTATCACATTTCGCAGTCATATTTGCTGCATCTCCTTTATACCTTTATCAAAAACAATAACAAATTCTCCTCCTCAACACACATAAAAATATCATAAATATAAACTTCTAAACGTACTCCTCCTGACACCATTTACAACACAGTAATTTTTGAATTCGCCGCTTGCAGGGCTGCCAACTTAACTACACACATTTCATAATTCTCATAAATGATTCCTTTTAGACAATAATTTCGATTCATAAACTTCTGGGCTTATATCTTATAGTATTTCTTAGGTCTTAATATAAATAATTTCCTATACATCAGGTACAATACTTTCTTTTGCTAATGGCTCTTTGGTTTTGGTAACTGGTATTCACTTTAAATCTTTTCAGGTAACAACGTGGCATAATTAAAAGTAATAAATATAAAAACATATAAATAAATATATCGACATTAATAATATAATAAATAACAATAATAAATAACTCTTTGGGTACAGTACTTCTTTTTATAAACATATGTTCAACAGATATTACATTCATTTGATTTGGGTGGCTTTGGTCAGCTGTTCGCTGTTCTACAATTCATAGTGTTACATGTTACATCAGAATTTGCTATCGACTTTCATAACTAACCTAACTGCTCAATTTTTTCTCTTAAAAAGGTAATTAACAAATTTTAATTTTATTATCCCCGCTTGTGTCCTTTTTTATCTGATGTATATAATTTAATTACATATTTAAAAATTGTTCTTTTCCTTATTGCAGGCTTCTAACGGCTGGAAGGAATTAAAACATTGGATTGTTGCCATGCGGTCCTATGCCAAGATTAAATTTATTAAGGAAGGTTAGTAATCGGTTTGATAATAATGTTTTCCTTGATTTCTTATCATATTTATTTCAAATTTGATGATATTTCATGTAGAATTGTTGTGGTTTTCCCGTATCTTCTTGCATTCTGTTTGTAGATGTTGCTGTAGGCCGTTAGGTTATCTGCTGTCCGTTGGTGAGGCTGTCCTAATTGATAATTTTTTCATCATAAATTTAAAGCCCTTGTATCTCGTGTATCGTTTTAAACAATTCCTTGATTCATTAATTGTAGTTCCTTTCAATCCATTCTTTTTCCAATCAATCTGTACTCTTAACTCATCTTTCCTCTTATGTTCATTTAATATTCTTAATCTCGGCTCATTATAACTCAATAGGCTTACAACAATAAACATTTTTATAATATTAAATTTCCAATTATCAATCATAGATTCATTTAATAATAACAATACAATATTTTTCGTTCTATCCACAACACAGTCGTTTATTAGTATCACAGCCATCATAACAAATATTAAACACCATAACAAAACATTTATCATCTTTTTAATAGCATAATCTCTAATCACATAGCCAGGTACTTCCATTTTATTAATATAATTCCTTATTTCTTCCACTCTTATTAACCACTTCCCATTCTTCATTAGTCTATCTTCCGTTTCCTTGTTGCCCATGCACGAATCCATAGTATTCCTATCAGTTCCATTCTTATTCCAACATGAATCCATATTTGTCCTTTTAGTAGCTTCAGTTTTAATCCATTCATTCGATCCAATTTGCCGGTCACATCGCTGTTTTGCCCTCTTGAAGCGTATGTGCCGCGGATGCACGCCGTCGGTCCGCTCCTGTCCTCCTCGGTGTCGGTCCGGTGTCCTCTTCGGGCGCTTGAACCGTGCATGCGGCCGGTATGCGCGCGCGCGGTTCCTCCTTCGTCGCTTCTTCCGCCTCCGGGCCTTGCGATGCATGTTCTTCATTCGGTCCTGTATGCTGTCCTCCTCGTCCTGATACCGGTCGGGTGTCCTCGGGCGCCTCCGTCTCCGGGCCTTGCGGTGGTCGTTCCTCTTGTCCGGTAGTCCGTCCTCCCGGTACTCCCTGGTGTCATCCTTCCCGTCATTTGTGCGTTTCGGTGGTGTCCATTGGTGCAGGTGCATGGATTCTGTGGGCGGATGCTTGATGGCGGTCTCCTCCTGGTAACTGTTTATTTTTATTAGTGACTCTTCGGTGGCGGTCTCAGGATATGCGGGCTGCTCTTCCTGCGGTGATGGATCGTCGGCGGGGAATATAAGGCTCAGTAGGGATTGATGCTTACAGCTGGTTTTTGGTGGTGGTTTATCTTGTATTAAAATCTGTTTTTTCTAATATTTTCGGTTCTTCTAATAATGTTTTCGGGAAATCACTTCTGAATGTGGTGTATGACGTTGAAATATCCTGCTTTTCTTGGTTTGTTTCATTTGAGCTTGTGCTTGTTACATCGGGGGTATCATATAGTCCTGGTTTATTAGCTGTAGTTTTCTGTATATCTGGTGGCGGGTCGTTGGGTGCTGGGTTCTGGGTTTTTTGTTGATTCAATCCTATTGCATGTGCTAGTGTATAATTTGTACTTACTTGTTGAGGTGGCGGTTTGTAATTTTTGTCGTAATTATTCTGAGTGTTATCATTATTTGTGTTAAATCGATCACGGCCATAATAATAATTTCTTTCATAGGTTTGCTGTGGATAATGGTTTGTTTGACGATTCTGAAAACTTCTATTATTCCAGCTGTTATTTTGATTATGATTATAGCGGCGTTTAAATTGAGGGGTAGATCGTGAGCAATCATATGGTACTGATTCATAATTTTGGCTGTTATACTGATTAAATTTTGAGTTATGTTGATTTTGTGCGTATCTCTGGTCTGAACGGTGGTTTGATATTGCCATCACAGACTGTATGCCATATAAATGATTTATCAGCTGTTTGCAATCAGTAATGGGTTGTGTGGCGAGAGCCATTCTAACTTGATACGGTAGCTTCTTTAAAATAATACTTGCTAATGCCGATTCCTTAATGGGCTCGCTCAATTGAGATTTTTAAACTGTAGGGCAGTGACGAAAGTGGTACATGCACCGTCTAAGTTAGGGTTGAAATCGCATGATATGATGTCCGCTAGCACGTCCAACTGTTTACTTCTGCTCCAATACTGTTCCAGGAAGACAGCGACAAACTCATCCAATGATGTAAATTCATGGCTCTACTCCGAAAAAACATCAGGGGTTCGCCAATCAATAAATTAGTCAAACGGAGACGCCAAAAATTCCAAGAGGTAGGTGCAAGAGTTTGTACTAATTTTATCTGATCAATGAATGGTTGAGGTTGCAAATGGCGATCAGTGTTATCAAATTTTCCTAGTCCTTGTAATATACTATGTACGTTGAGGTTGTCTGTTTGAATTCCTTGAGGTTGTTGTTGAATATGATTTTCCAATGCTATTATTTTTTCCTGTGTTATCTGCCATTGACTATTATGTGTAATTTTATTTGCGTTTATTTCTTGATTTAGTTGAGTCAGAGTGGATTTCTGAATTAGTAGAGTTCCATTTAAAGCTTTACAGGTTTCAGTGTTTTGATTGATGCTACCTTGCAGTTGGTTCATTTTTGTGGACATATTAATCTGTTTGTTTTGTATTTCTTTAATATTGTTAATATTTTTGTCAACTGTAGTTGTTAAGTTTTGATTGGCAACGGTAATTTGTTTGTGGATTTCTTGGTGGCAATCGGCCTTAATGTTATTTGTTATATCCTGAATAGGTGTAGTGATTTGTGTATTTAAGTTGTCTATCCTTTCATTGAGTTCACATGTAACCGTATCTAACCTTTCCGATAATCCTGCCGTAACTTTATCTTGACTTTCTTTTTGTAGGGTTATCATTGCTTTTAACTCTTCCCTATGACTCTCTACTTTAGTTTCAATATTATCCAACCGTTGTTCTACTGATTTTATAGCGCCTGTGGTCTCTTTCATACCCTGTTCCACTGTTTGTTTATTTTCCTCCTTTACTGTAGCAATCTCTTTTTTAATCTCCTGCATCATACTATCCATTGTTTTTTGTAACATAATGTTGAAAGTGCTACTCGTTTGTTCCATTATTACCTTTTGAAGCGGATCTAGTTCTGTGGTTGAAAACATACTCTGTTTGCCCAGGTGTGACTCGGCCTCCGGCGATGCGGGTTCTGCAGACTGCTCTTCGCCCCCTTCAAAGTTGATCTCTACTATCCGTTGATTCAAGGGTGTGTCAGCGGCGTCGATTCGAGTGGAGGATAGAGGTTGCAGACCTGGTGGATCGAAAATTATCGACCCGACGCTTCCTGGTTCCCTTTCTCGTGGCGTATTGGCATCTACCGTGGGGGGTTTGATGTGCTCGGAGTCGACAAAGTGGGATCTGTGCAACCGCCGTACATATATGAAACTTCAGAGTTTGCGGGAGTGTGATTCATTATGTCAAATGTGATAAATGCTAATTAAACAGTGATAAAAATGATAAGCGAAAATGCTTAAAAAAGAGACACAACCGGGACTTACAGTGAACAGTGATGTGTAAAGTGTTTGGATACTCTTACAACCAGGTATTTATACTTAAGTTTTTTACAATGCTCTAGCGCCCTCAATGTTTTGTTGATTTATTTTTGGCTAGTTTACAGGCTGCGACTTATTTTCCAACCGGCTTAAACACCTAATATATTTTTGACTAGAAAGTAATAGCAGTTTAGGCTTATAAAATAGAATCTCTCTCTATAAACATGTAATTTTTCACAGTACTAATAATATAAAATTTTCTTTAAAACATATAATTTCTCTCTACTTAAAGCTCTGGTTTCCCCAAAAAGTAATACAAATATTCCTTCGCCAGTTTTCCTCACAACTCGTATAAGTTAACTATAATTTTCACTATGGTTATTGACCTAATTTCAAGTAATTATTCAATGAGCTTGGCTCTCATCATCAGTCCCACGTTGGTACGACATGTCTTTGTGTCGTATCCGTGGCCTATCACGTTGGGCGACATGTCTTTGTGTCACGTTATTCTTTATATTAAAATAACGATTAGCCTCCTGCTTGGCATCAGTCGGTAAAGCATGAGATTTAATATAATTAGGTCGTGGTTTTCTAATAGTATTCAGTCTTAAAAAATCTTGATAGGCCTAGATATGGGCTTCTCCAATAACTCTTGTAATTCAATAATAATAAATATATATATATAATGATACTTATACTATAGAGATGAGGAATATAAAATAAATTGCACACCATGAAAATTTTACACATATATTACATAAATAATGCAAAGATCAGTCGAGGCAAAAAATATATGTAGAGCGATAAAAAATATAATATAAAAATAGAACAATATTTGAAATCAATAAAAAATATCACAGGCTAACTTTATATTCTAGATTTATGGCACGAATCATTACCATGTGCCTTTATCTTGAAATCATATGCATTCCTTTGCATGTAGCTGCGACATGTACTTGCTAATACTTGTCGACTTGGATAATTCAATCAAAAATATATGCTCTAAGATCAGCTTGATAAATTAGCCACTAATAATCCAAATATATCTATATTAAAATCTCTAGTATTTAGTAGATTTATTTGTATCGAATATATATATTCATCTCAGGGTGCAAGATTCGGCACCTGACGGAATAGGTAGAGCCATTCATCTAGTGAATTAGAACTATGATAAATTATCGCAAATTGTATTGCAAAAATTGAATATTGATGCATATGTTTGATAGCCTAGATTTCGTACTTCTTTGATTAAATAGAAATTTTTAAAATATTGATCTATATATTTTTCTTTCAATTAAATACCTTTAATACTAATTTTTTACTTGCGCAAGTATTACTCTTAATAATTTCTTAATTTATAATAACCCTTTCGGCGAGCTAGCTTTGATCATCAGATTATTTCGAAGCACTAGGGCGCCCATCACTAAATTCAAATTTAAATCACTCACGTGTCGAAAATCTTCTTGTAAGCCGCCGATGTCGATCCAACTCCATGTGGTCCGGGAATATGGTAGCCGGAATCGTCTCCTCCAAGGGTTATAAATTTAATTAAAATGAAAAATGACTTCTGCTTCACAATAGCATCACGAAGTCTTTTAAGAAATTTAATAATTTACTTTAACTTTAACTTTTACAAAATTATTAATAAGGTACTTCGCTCTAAAATATTTGGGGTCCTCTTATGGTGGCATCTGGCTGGCGAGTGCTGGTTCTTCCTTCTCAAGTTTTACAGATTCTCTTTCCGACTTTCAAATTAGCATGAAATTTAAATATCTCAATCCTCCGCCATTAAATTCAAATAGATCTTACAAAGAATGCCAAAATATTGCTTAGATTATATGATTAATAATTTCTTTGCATTCGAGCCATATTGATAACATAGATTACACAAATTTTTACACGAAATCTACTACAATTATATAAATATATATAAATATTTTTAAATTGGCCTACAGTTGCCGCCTATTAACTGCCGTTTTACTATTGGTGCATGCAAATTTTATTAGGTATTCATGCGCCTGGTAACTCTTATTTCCTGAATACATTAAATTATTTTTATTTGGTTTTTTATTTATGCTCTTTGCATGCTAGTTAATATTCTATATATTAATATTAATTCCATGCTAACTAATAATTAGCCACGTGGACGGGTGTTTTCTCACATTGCACACCGTCTGAATGCAATAAAGCTCTGCCAAGGTGTTTTGGTCAGATTCTACGTTCTTCGGTTTGATCGATCTCTAGGTCACCGATCTGTGAATACATCTACCTAACCTCAATCTTCAAATATTTTATAAATAATATATTTATGAGTAATAAACTTCCTTCAAATCCTTTTTAGGTTCTTGTACCATTTAGCCAGAACAAGCTGATGCTATCTTATCTTGATTATTATCTGCTTGGCGATATTAGCCAATTACTTTATTTTTAGACCTATTATTATTTCTATTAGGGCTTTTCATCTACCCAAATTTAAACATGTTACAAGGAATACACGAATTAGCTTGAAAAGCAGTTTGGATTGAAATGGATTTCTTTGAACGTGAAAGTTAATAATTTTCCCTTTCTACGGCAGAATGAAACACTTTCATGTTTCACACCGGTTTTGAACTTGAAATATAGTTCTTATTTGAAACATTTTGAAGAACTACTGTTTTTGAAACAGTACAGTGAATACCACGTTAGAATGGCGGTATTTGATGAACATTGGTGTTGCTATCCTTGTCTATCAATTGACAAAGCAGAGAGCCATATCCATTCCTACCTCTGCAACGTTGCCAGATAGTTTTTCAAGTTTCAAGTTTTATTGTTTACATCAGCAATACAACAAAATAAAAAACATCTCATCAGATACCTATAACTAACAATTTAAAGATACTAAGCACTTCTGAAAGGTTAATTTGGCACTATATCATAATTTATCAATAATACAGTAGAAATAAACTTTAAACTTATAAGTACATAACTCATATCAACATTTTGGAATAATGTAACTGATGATGGAAATGAACCTTAACATTTTATGTGAGAACCGATGCAAACAAAAATACTATTCACAAAAGAGCTTCCGCAAAGCCCTTGTCCGTGAATAGGTGTTTGAAGAATGGGGCATATGAAAAAGATAAGACACATACACACACGCATTCACACAGTCATCAATATTCGACAATTGACACATCAGAGCATTCCCCTCATTACATATATCTCATAGTGATATAAACTTCATGTGAACAGTAGGGAGGAAGCCACCACCTATAAATCGACCAATAGGTATTTTAAGGCAGAAAAAATAATTTAAGATAGAAGAGAGAAGAAGAAGAATGTTAAGGTTTTATGGCAATTAATTTACTTAGATTTCTTGGAACTTGAAAGTGGATAATTTTCCCTTTTATACGGCAGAATGAAACACTGATTTTTCAACAATGTAGACATATAATTATTGAACAAAATAGTGAATCTCAATTATGTAAATTTATTATTAAATTATAGAGAGATAGATTTGTTGATGAATACAGATAATAAATTGATCATTTTTAACAAGAATGAACAATCAATAATAATAATTTCGAGTGACCTGGCTGGCTCAGGTCTGGTGTCAGAGTTTTCAGTTCGCAACTGATCAATTTCAGGGCCTCTGACATGACCTAACGACTAGACCTAGACTGACCTAGACTGACCTAGATTGCTTTTTAGACAGCCGGGACCGACGAAAAGTTGATATTTCATCAGATATACCGGTATCAGCTGCATTCTATACACGGCAGTGGCAAGGCAAAGAATCGGCATCACTTCTCTCCCATCTTTGAATTCTTCAATCTTTCAATTCATCTATCAATTACCCATCTTTCAATTCATCTATAATTATTTTGCTGTATTGTAAGCTATTGATATAAGTGTATAAGCCAGTATAAATTGTAATCTACATGAATAAAGTACTAAATCAATCTTTCTCCACTGACATTATAACGTCGACGTTATAATAATTGAACGAATAACTTGTAAACTTATGATTATTTGGAGGATTCTTAAGCAGACGACCGATCTTCTCCAAAAATCCATCCACAGACTCTGCAGATACATAGAGCTCTGGTGTGAATCTCCCTTTACGATGAAAAAGATAAATGTGATCGGTTTATTTAGGGAACACAATATTCGCCATTTTGTGTTATTGTGATCAGAGTTAATCAAAAGTGGTCAAGAATGTAGCTTTGTAATTCAATTATTATGAATCATGACTTTCTCTAATTATTGGGTTAGATTTGAGAAGTAGAAACGGGAATTAAGTTCGTTCTTTGAAATCGAGTAGACTATTGGAAAAAAAAAGATCCACACAAGAAAAATTCAGATCTTTTGAAGAAGTTTTGAATAGTTTTGAAAACTTACTTCTTTTCAGAAGTTTTGAATAAATTTAGAAAAACGGATTCAGAGAATAAGAGTTAATCGGAGCGTTGAACGAGACATGAACTGTATCAAATCACTCCAAAGAAATAAATAAAATTTGAGCAAGCGTGAACTCGAGTTGCGGCTAAATTTAGAAGCTTGCTTTCATTCACTAACGATTATTAAGTAAACACACACATCTGCTGCCGGGCTCATCTCTTTCACATCAAAATGTGGGTGTTCAAACTACACTCCAATTTACCAACTAAATCCTAGAAACTTTTATTACTGAATTTCATGGATGAACTGTTAGAAACGTTTCAGAATTACAGTTGAATTCAGTTAAGAATACAGATAAACTTGACCAGAGTGAATGAGAATCATTAGGATATTAGGAAGGTGTAAAAGAGTGGCTTGATTAGTTCATTGTTTATTATTCACTAACCGTCAGGCTCGCTTCGCTCGCCATAAGTCCGTCTAGCAAGGGGGCTCCGCCCCCTGGACCCCCGACTGGATCGTCCAGAAATGAGATCAGCGGGCTCGCTTCGCTCGCCTGCATTTTGCATTTGAGCATGCTTCATTCCATCAGAAATCGAAGTGCTGAGAAAACGCAGAAAAGCTGAGAAAAACGCTGATTTTGGGCGTATGTTTGATGAAATATTAAAGTCACCATTATTAGACCCTACCTAAAACCTCTGTCTAAAATTTGGACATTTTCTTTATATTACTTGATGAAAGAACTGAGAAAACGCAACGAAATGCTAATTTTGGGCGTATCTTTGGCGTTATTTCAAATTCCTTCTAACACAACATTATAACACCTTAGCTTAGCTTCTGTACTAAATTTGAACAATTTCTGTTAATTTGTTCTCGATAAATCTGAGAGAAAAGAAAAAAAAACGCAGATTTTGGGCGTATCTTTGGAAATTTTTCCAAATCCGTTCTTAGTGCGCCTCTAAAGGGCCAACTGAAGATACCTACCAAATTTGAACGTTTTTGGTCCGGTAGATTTTTAGTTCTGCGAGTGAGTGAGTCAGTGAGTGAGTGAGTCAGTCAGTCAGTGAGTGAGTGCCATTTTGCTTTTATACATTGTATAGATTAATTGATGAAGATTTAATTTTTTCAATCGAATTAATTTTCAAGTGAATAAAAACGACATCACGAAGAACATAATAGATTATTGTGACTATGACAAAAAACTATTGAATTTGATTGCTTCAAACTGCTGTTCATATTCAAATCAAGGTACACACTGTATATTAACATTTCTTTTCTGTTTTCCTTTTGGTGTAACCAATATTAAAACTGAATAAAAAAAACTACGTGACGGTAAAATTCTAATCGTGATTAACTCCACGAGAACCAATCAGCAGAGTCTTTTCAAAATAGCGTTCTCTGATTGGTTCTTGCGAAATTAATTACGGTTGAAGTTCAACAGGGTTTTTGTGCAACCGGCACGTAGTTTTTTTTATTCAGTTCTAATATTGGTTACACCAAAAGGAAAAGAGAAAAGAAATGTTAATATACAGTGTGTACCTTCATTTGAATATGAACAGATTTATCAAGAATCGAGATACTGGTTTGGTTTGTTACACCATTATCAATCAATCTCTGATAAACTAGAACTGAAATTTAGAGCAGCAGAATCTGCGGCAGTATCGGCAGACGGCCGAGAACCGTTATTGGTGAAAGCCGTGACCTGTCAAGGTGAACGTCTGTCATTGGCCTAGACAAGCCCCTCCCCAATTAGCGGGTCATGCAAACGTTAAAAACGCGGTTCAAACTTCCAACAACATAGAAACCAAAGAAGTTAGTATAAATAGTTCAATGTTACGAAATCAATAGAAAAATGTTACAAGAACATAGAATAAGAAACTACTGTAACAAAACATTGATAAAACTAGATATTTGTGGTGTTATATTGGTTGAAATGAATCTGATCGTTTAAAATTGACTGCGAATTTATTATTCTTAGTTACTCTAGTCATTTTTGAAGCCTCCAGAATATTCAGATGATTGTCTTTGTTATTAAAATGCAGAAACTCAACATTTTCCTCGGCCTTGAACTTGTAATCGTTTGTTAACAAAATGTTCAGCAAAGTTAGAACCTCTTTTACATTTATAGTATAACTCAATAACCAATAATAATAAATAATAATATCGAGTGACCTGGCTGGCTCAGGTCTGGTGTCAGAGTTTTCAGGTCGCAACTGATCAATTCCAGGGCCTCTGACATGACCTAACTACTGCTTTTTAGCAAAGAAATCTTCTATAATCTGCTATATTAATTCTGTGTTTTTAGGTAGCCGGGACCGACTAAAAAAAATACAGTAATAACTTGTAAAACTTTGGAATTTCAATTTACAAATAATGTCGTTGTTCTTTCCATTACCCTCATCGCTATCATCATTTATGTTCAGTAAAATAAAAATCCGTATTACATTTATATATAGCTTCCATCTAACTTGATAACTGACAATTTATAATATCTTGTATACCTTTGGGATTCTCATTTGCAAATGTCATTGATCTCTCCATTCTCTACTTTCTCCATTGATCTTTCTTTATTTCCTTCGTATCTCCGTTTGTGTTTCCTCTTTTGTCTCTATTTTCTATTTTTGCCCTTAGTTGGAAATGTAACCAATCCATGAAAAACTGATTGTTTGGGTTGACCATCTTGTCATGAATTGATGGAATAAAGAATACAATAAGCCACAAGTAAAATGCACTCTATACCTAATAAAATGTATTGAGCTCTATGATAATACGTTTTGAAGCTCATAGAATTATGTCCTTTCCACATATAAAATACAACTATAACTGTATTGAGCTTTATGATAATACGTTTTGAAGCTTATATACTTGTCCCTTCCAATTATGAAATAAAACCATAACTGGGCCCTATTTCATAAACATTACATGTCACATCTATATAATAAGAGAGAGTAGGGTTGTGTTTGTTCGTTTGTTCGCATCAAAACATGTCAACTTGTGGATTGCATACCGGAAAAATGGGAATGATTTAGATCTCCAAATTTTGCACATAGATTCTAAAAATATCAATCTCTTTCACCCGGAAGCCCAAATTTTAATTTTCCTTCTAGATTTTTCAGAATTAATGTTTAAATTGCATTAATGGTACATTCGATTTCATTAAAAAATCACCATATCATATGGTCGAAATTAAAAAAGGAACATCTGTCTATATTGCTTTCTACCTGAAAAACATAGTTTTGAAACTTCGTTTTCCTGATGCAATGTTTAGGCCCACACGTGGCATGGATTATTAATTTTCCAGCTAGAACAATTTTTGAGACAAATGCTAAATAAACGTCTACAGTTTCATCAATGCTGTATCTGCAATATGAAAACGCATGCAGTTAATATGTCTTTCAATGAAGGTGTTGTTATTTACATAGAGAAATTATATTCTTCAATTTTCATTTAATTAGAATTTCAAAATTATTCGAGCCATGATAGAATGACTGACTCACTGTACATAGGCCTATTTTGAATTCTTCTAGATTTCATTACGTCAAGTTTAAAGAAAGACCCTTGCGAAGCACGGGTTACCTGCTAGTAATACAGGAGAATCACCATTCCAATTACATGCTCAACATAGCCGATAAAATCAGCTGTGCGTGTATTACAGGACTTCTAAGTTTTTATGAAACTGGGGCCTGGTTTAATAAACTCTTTCAACACTGTCGTGCAATATAACAGGCAGCAAAGTCTTCCTAGTAGCCTACATTGGTACAAATAAAGAGGAGGAAGACGGTCTTATATCTCCCATTGTTGAACATTGATCAGGATTATTTCTGTCAATCTGAACTGGATGAGAGGAAGAAATTAATGGAGCACGAAAGCGCGCTCTGAATCGAATAAGAGCGAGATGGAAGGATATATCTGGAAAGTATCTCGGAGGAAAGCTAGAAATTAATTGAACGAATCCCGAGTGGCTTAGGGGTCGAAGAAGTGGAAGGGATGGAGGGGTGGAAGGATCCAATATAACAACTCCAATAATTGCTGATGGACTTCTTCGAGGAATCTGGTCAGAGAAGATATAATTAAAGATAGGCCTCTTATAAGATCTGATGAAATGCTCTAATATAAATAAGACGTATACAGTTTTTCAGGGAATCATGAGAGGTTTGAGAGCTTGATATGGTTTAGATATGCTCTGTTTTTAGAAACTGTACAATTATCACAATCATCTTCTTACAAGGATTAGGCTCTATTGGCCTGTACCGGCATCCATTTCTTCCTTGGTCTTCCTATGCCTCGCTTTCCTTCGGGTTTGTACTCCCATGCTAATATTGGGAGCCTATTGGATGGCATTCTGAATAAATGAGTAGACCAATTTTCCCGATATTTCTTCAGAATATCCAATAGCGGTTCTACATTCAATTCAGCTCTTATGTTGTCATTCCTTATTTTATCCATTCTATTACAACCTTGACCGCTCGTAAAAATCTCATTTCAGCAGCTTGTATACGAGATTCAGTTTGTCTGTTTAAAACCCATGCCTCGCTACCGTATGTTATTAACGGTATCGCCATTGTTCTGTTTAACTTCAGCTGGGTATCTTGTCTCGTTCGCCTTCCTATAGCTCGTCTTATAGTGCCACACATTGATATAATTATATAGTTAGATGACTAAGCTATACCTTCAAGCGTTTGGAAGCATGATGCCTCCTTCATTTCTCTATAATTATCAATGGTGCAACAGACCGCACTGAATCTCGCCACTTTTTCACCAACATCTTCATCTTATCGAATGAAATGCGGCATCCCAAGTAGCTGAAGTCTCTCACTTGATCTAATGCTCGATTTAATTGTCTATCACGATTTTTGATCTGACTGGCCACTTTCCCGGAATGCCATTATCTTGGATTTTTGAGGTGAGATTTTCATGCACAAATCCGACCCAATTTCGTTTACAATTATTTACTGTACAACTATCATTCATAATATTACTATTCATATGCGAACTTTAGTACTGAATGTAGATGAAGCTGAGGGCCGGTTTCCGAGCTCGGGAATTAGCTAAGTTATAGACATTTATTTATTTATTCATAATTTTTACAAAGTAGCACTGATTGGGAGAGAAAAACTAAGGATATTTCTTGTACTATTTCTCTCTCAAATTTAGATAACATTTTAAAAGTCCGAAATAGGGTTATGGTTTCACTTTTCTAAAATTTAAACATCAAACAACTAGAGTCAGAAAATTGGCTTTCCGAAACAGGGCGTAGTCGTAGTTTTTATGATAATTTTCATTTTACTAATTTCTATGATTGGAATAGTTTTTCCTTGACGAAAAGAAACATTCCTGAATAATTCAAAATAGCTGAAACTTACACTATTATTTTGTGTTCAATTTTATAGTTTTTGAAAATTTAATTTGAAAGTGGACAACGACTACGCCCCGTTTCGGAAAGCCAGTTTTCCGACCCCATCTGTTTGAAGTCTTGAACTTAGCTAAATCCCGAGCTCGGAAACCGGCCCTTATAGTATTGAAGTTGTATTGCATAGAGAGTAGCCTAATGTAAAAAATAGATTGAGTGCATTGATTCTACAGTAAGAGTGTACGGTATAATTTGTAATGTGGACATGAAATAATCCTCCAGTACGTTCTTTTATATTTTATTAATTCTCTAGCCGTCAGGCTCGCTTCGCTCGCCATATCCGTCTAGCCAGGGGGCTCCGCCCCCTGGACCCCCGGCTGGATCGTCCAAGAATGAGATCAGCAGGTTCGCTTCGCTCGCCTGCATTTTTCATTTGGGCATTTTTATCATATGTTAGGAAAATCCAGTCGGGGGTCCAGACTAAGCTGGCTAAACGGATATGGCGAGCGAAGCGAGCCTGACGGCTAGTAATATAATATTCCCAGGATTGAAGTAGCAGTTCCCAATCAATTTTTCTGCGATAAATGCATTCAACTAAATAAATATTCAACTTGGTGCCAACCTAACAAAGTCAACTCAACTTAATGCCAACCTTACAAAATTATTAATTTAGTTGCCAGTTAACAACTGTTTCGAAGAGGTACTCTATCGTCTATCTAGATTATAGTTCTATAGTAACATATGATATGGAAATTTCAATTATAATTGAAATCGGCCTCTAAAGGGCCAACTGAACATACCTACCAAATTTGAACGTTTTTGGTCCGGTAGATTTTTAGCTCTGCGAGTGAGTGAGTGAGTGAGTGAGTGAGTGAGTGAGTGAGTGAGTGAGTAAGTAAGTCAGTCAGTCAGTGAGTGCCATTTCGCTTTTATATATATAGATAACATGTTTTAACTCATGACCACCATATTTAGTGGCGCAATACTAATTGAAAATGGGCTCAATTGAAATTGATCCATTAAGAATGACTCTTATGAGTCGAAACATATTAGGCATTGAAAAATGAAATAGGATACTGGATGATTTTCATTTCATTTCAATCATTTTATCGTAGTAACCATGGAAAGGAAAACTGAATTGAGTGTGTTTAAAGTTTGTATAGCAATTCAAACTCTAGCCTGTAGTGTATTGCTCTCAAAACATACAGCCAGAGAAAACCTATAGGTAGATGAAATTACCTATTACCTATTATAAAAAAAATAATTGTTTATTCTATGGTATAGCGTAAATTTATCTTTCCAAATATAGGGCGATGTTTCCAGTTGGTGCAGTGTAGCTTTCTACATTCTAACAATCTACAAATTTGCGTTGAAGCTTTTTGATATTTTACAAAATGTAGTTACTTCTATTAATACAAGTACTCTTCGCTTTGATGGTCAAATTCAATCAAACTTTTTGTTAATGAAATGAAAGACTGAAGTATTGCTCTTTGGAAAAAACTATGAAGGTATGAAAATGCTGTGCAAATGAAATTACACTACCTCGATTAAACTTTTATGGCTTCAAAACTCTGAGCGAACAAATCGGAATTTGATTTGTTACACAGAAGAGTGATAGAATTGGATTATAAAGACTTGATACTTCCAGAGTGATACAGCATGGATCCAGTAATCTAGCTCTCTACTTAATTGGTACAAAAATTATTGGCCGAGCTCGTGCGGAGATAAAAACTAGATCAAACATTCAGATTTATTGACGGAGCGACATGGAGATGTGATATAAATGTTTTAGTGCATGCGAGTCGGTTTGTGCTGTAGTGTGATATCGATTTCCACCATTGTGAAATTATTCCATTTTGGATTTTCTCATTTCGCTCTGGATTTATTCGCGTGGAATGACTTCCTAATAATTGGGTCAGCTTCATTCTTCATGCGCAAGTTTATTGAATTGAAGTTGGATTCCATTCTTTATCCACAATTTTTATTGAATTGAAGTTAGATTTCTAATCTATTATTTAATTTATTCAGGAATACAATAACTGGATTTGTAGTGATTCAAAGGAACAGAGAATCATTGAATTATACTGCGTTTAAAGTGAATATTGTTAAGACATGTTATTGTAGGTAGGATTGAACAGTATATTCAAAAACTCGAGTAGTTTGAGAGTTTGAACCAAATTAAATGAGCCAAGTGCTCCAAACCACTTGGATCTTATAGGAAATATAAAGAATATGACTTTCAAATATATCATACACCAAGGTATTGTCGTTAGGTATTATACATATATAATACCTATGTATTATCATAGAGAACAATAGCGTAAGTAGATATCCCATGGTATAGGGCGTTTATGTCGCAACTTTTACTGTTATCTCAAGCCGATTACTGTCGATTATTGTCGTTTTTTACTGTTTTGACCGGGTAAGAGTGTATGAACGGCACAGTATGAGAGACTACCAGCGTCATAAAGCTTCACAGGAAAGAACTACGTGGACTATCAGCTTGAGATAACAGTGAAAGTTGCGACATAAACGCCCTATACCATGGGATATCTACTTACGCTATTATTTCTCTATGGTATTATACATATATAATACCTATGTAATGAGTCTATATATAATGAGTCTTTTGAGTTGAGATTGTTAAGAATTCCATGTAAGACATGATAAGGTACTATTTTTTTATGACTATGAAGATTATTGATGAATATTCAATAACTTTGGTACTTAGAGTATAGCTAGAAGTGTTTGAGGTTGGAATGAGAAGAATTTTGTAAGGTTTTATGCAAATTTATTCAGTTTAAAGTTTCATCTATGCAGGAGCTTAGAAGAAAGACTTGATAGCCTGGAAGATACCGGTGTTCTGGTTGGTCTCAATCTGGTTCTGGCTGGTAACCTGGTTGGTGTACTGGTTCTGGTTGTTGAACTGGTTCTGGTTGTTGAACTGGTTCTGGTTGGTGAACTGGTTCTGGTTGGTGAACTGGTTAACCTGGTTCTGGAACTGGTTGTTCTGGTTCTGGTACTGGTAGACCTGGTTGTTCTGGTACTGGTTGACCTGGTTGTTCTGGTTCTGGTTGTTGTACTGGTTAACCTGGTTCTGGTTCTGGTTGTTGAACTGGTTGACCTGGTTCTGGTACTGGTTCTGGTTGGTGTACTGGTTGACCTGGTTCTGGTACTGGTTCTGGTTGTTGTACTGGTTGACCTGGTTCTGGTTCTGGTTGTTGTACTGGTTCTGGAACTGGTTGTTCTGGTTCTGGAACTGGTTGTTCTGGTTCTGGGTGTTGTACTTCTGGTTCTGGTACTTGTTGTAGAACTGATTCTTCTGGTTCTGGTACTGGTTGTTCACATTGTTGACCTGGTTCTGGTTGTTGAAGAAGTTCTCAACCTGGTTGTTCTGGTTCTGGTTGATCTGGTTCTGGGTCTGGATCTGGTTCTGGTTCTGGATCTGGTTCTGGTTCTGGATCTGGTTGACCTGGTTGGTGTTGACCTGGTTCTGGTTGGTGTAGAAGTTCTCGACCTGGTTGTCCTGGTTCTGGTAGATCTGGTTCTGGACCTGGTTGTTCTGGTTCTGGTTGGTGTTGACCTGGTTCTGGTTGTTCTTGATCTGGTTCTTGGTGATCTGGTTCTGGACCTGGTTGTTGATGAGGTTCTCAACCTGGATGTTCTGGTTCTTGGTGATCTGGTTCTGGTTGTTGATCTGGTTCTGGTTCTGGACCTGGTTCTGGTTGTTGATCTGGTTCTGGTTGTTGATCTGGTTCTGGTTCTGGACCTGGTTCTGGTTCTGGACCTGGTTCTGGTTCTGGTTGTTGATCTGGTTCTGGTTCTGGACCTGGTTCTGGTTCTGGTTGTTGATCTGGTTCTGGTTCTGGACCTGGTTGACCTGGTTCTGGTACTGGTTCACGAACTGGTTCCTGTTGTTAACATTCTGGCCTAAAAAACAGAGAACCACTCATTAGTGAAAAAAATTCAAATCAATATTCAATTTCAAATTCACACAACAACATTCAATAGTTCAAATGAAATTGCAACCAAATTCCATAATTTGATGTTCTCCCTAACATGTTAATACGTTATCCTCATCTTTGATATAATAGATTCAATGTTCTTAGAATGAAACAGTTCCTTGAATTTAATATAGATTCAAATATATCACAAAATTGTTTTTCCATCAATCAATATTATTCATTTAAAATGCAACTTTTGGGAAGCAAATCAATGTGATACTCTTCAAAATTTGATTATAATATATATTTTTAAATATTTATAATATATGAGAATCAATGTTCAAACATAGACTACTTTCGAGGAATCGTGATCTCTAAACAACAACTGCAACAAGTTTCAAAAAATTTAAAACATGTTATGATTGGTATCATTATTCCCTTACTGAGTAGTTCAATTAACTATCAAATAATACAGAGAAAACTTTATAGCAACTCAAGATATAATTAGCTTGTGACCATGAGAAGTCAATTACCAACAGTAAGGGAAATTTTAATAAGGGAAATAATAATAAATATAGTCTAATTTTTGTGATCTACTTAATTATATGTTAAGTCTTTTTTTAATTGTTCGTGAATTCAATCAAATAAGGACACTATGGAATGAATATATCTACTAACGGTATCGACAAGTAGCATACTACAGTATAGTTAGGCCCACGTTATATAGCAGTGAAGATAGGAGATCATCGTTGCATATTCTCTGCTTTGCCACTGTCTTCTGTAAAGGATAGCTGATGGCGCTATGATGTAATATTCATTCTAATTCTTCAAATAAATCACAAAGTTGTTTTTTCAACTATAATATTATTAAATATATCAATCATTTGATAGTTGATTAAACTACTCACTGTTAGGAAGGTAATAATGATTTGAAAAATAAGATGTTTTTTAGAGGATAGCTGATGGCGCTATGTTGTAATATTAATTCTTGTTTAAAATAATCAATATGTTTTACGTCAAGAAATTTTTTTTCATGATCAAAGAATACATTTTTATAATTGAATATCCTATCAATTATGTATATTTCTATTTGTTAAAAATAGTATCTGTCTATCTGACTATGTTATGGAGCTAGAAAAGGATAGCGCAATCTTCTATGTCGAATGATGGACAATGACAGCAACATCAATGTTAATCAAATACTGCCATTATAACGTGGACCTCACTATAGCCTAGCACCTTAATCTCTCAATGTGTAAAGTGAAAATTTTATAGACTCATAAAAGCTTTTTAGCTTCAAATGTTGAAGAAAATAATGGTGAGCTCAAGATTATGTGAATTCCGTTCCAGAATCCTATAGAAACACTATCAAATCAATTAAAACGACCTAAAGTGTTCAAGAGATCATTAATTCTAAACTCTATCCATCTATCATTTTCTAAAGAAGAATAATATGATGAAGCTAAGCTGAGAAACAGGATTGAAGCTTGAATCCTCAGAGATTACAATTAGCCTACTCTCGAGTTTACAAATGATTTTCAACGGTTCTGGATACAAAAGTTCAACTACAATATTGCAGTATTATCTGAGTCAAGAAGAACAAATAAAAAAAAACAAGAGAAAATAATAATATTTCAATATGGTGTTTACCCTGTTATCAATATTTGCAATAGCAGAAGTCTTCGGGGTGATTTACAGAATTTAATCTGGATATTCGTTTAATAATAATTATCAATTCATTAGTATTTTCATAAGTGCAATATCTCCAGTGATTTCCAATATGTTGATCTCTACAAGTAGCCTATTAGGCCTATCATTCCATTAATTGTATTATTTTTAATTATTTCTCGAACATATAATAAATTTGAAATAAGCATACAAGAATACTGGAGAACAGTATCTTACGGGTCTATTCCTATTTTGTATGCATTTCAATGAATAGAATATTAATGTCGATAGATCTAGAAATAACAATCTGAGAGTTGAATAAGAATAATAAGACGAAGTGATAGAAAAAATGTGGGTTATCCGAGGTATTCTTAGTTTGCCTTATCGAGGTTATTTTCTTCTCCTATGTTTCTTATAGAAGTTTTCAATAGCTTGATAAAAACAGCCATTAAACTAAGTGACTATATCCTGTATCGTAGACAAGTAATGGAAGTAATCTCTAATAATAAAAGTAATGCAAATACTGTAATTCGAATTTTTCCATGCCTGTACCTTCTAACGTAATAAGAGCTAGACGATAATAATATTGTCAAGGGTAAATATGAACTAAATTGGTTCTAAAGTAGTGTACTGTATATCTTATGCTATAATCCTGTGATGATATCGTTAAATGCAATGCACATGAATTGTTCTTATATGCAATTCATCAAAGCAAGTTACTATCATTGGACAGTGAATAATGCTTGTAAATGTGTTTGAAAACTACGTGCTTTTGAGGTCAACTACGTGAGAACTATATCTTATAGATGCTGCATTTCGAGCTGAGAAAGTTTGTTATACATTGTAGACCTTGCCCTGAGCCATTAATACTCCAGGTTTGATTGTTTTGTTCTATAGAGTAGGTATTTGATTATTGTGTTACAAAATTCGCAAGAGATTTTTAAGAAGAATTATTATGTCTTATAGATGTTGCATTTCGAGCAGAGAAAATAAGTAATAAACGTGTTTTGATAGGCATTGCCTTGAGCCATTAATAGTCCAGGTTTGATTGTTTTGTTTTATGAAGTAGGTGTTTGATTATTGTGTTACAAAATTCGCAAGAGATTTTCATGAAGAATTATTATGTCTTATAGATGTTGCATTTCGAGCAGAGAAAATTTGTAATAAAAGAGAATTTGTAATAATTTGTAATATTTGTGATAGGCTTCGCCTTGAGCCATTAATACTCCAAGTTTGATTGTTCTCTTTTATAAAGTGGGTGATTGATTATTGAGTGTTACAAAATTCGCAAGAGATTCTTAAGAAGAATTATTATGTCTCATAGATGTTGCATTCCGAGCAGCGAAATTTGGAATAAACGAGATTTGATAGGCCTTGCCTTGAGCCATTAATAGTCCAGGTTTGATTGTTTTGTTCTATAAAGTAGGTGATTGATTATTGAGTGTAACAAAATTGGCAAGAGATTTTGAAAAAAAAAATAATATAGAGGCTATTGTCTTATCATCTCTTATAAAGGTTCATACTGTTCATACTAGGAAGGATCTACACCTCAAACATTCGAATATCTCTTTTCAAACAACTAAACTCTCAAGTCACATCCCTTCAATGAACTGTGATAATGAATATTATTTATTGAAGAAGAGAAAAAACAATGCTGTCATTCTACAGGGAATGTACGTATGATTTCACATACCAATAAATAGACTGATAAAGTATGATTATCAATAATTAATCTGGATCTCGGACGTTTTTATTGTCACCAATAATTTAATCTGAGAGAACAAGGGTATACTAATTCATACAAATTAGGAACTAATAATTATGTAATCTAATTCATTGTTGATTAGTTAATTTATCTCATCTATCAATACAATTACTGGGAGAGAGCAAAAGGCTCAGCCCAAAACTGAATCCGAAGTTTATTATTATTACTAATTACTCTGACATTTTATTTCAAAATATGACTTGTGTTAAAAGTGAACTATTGGAACTTGAACACCTCTGTTAATAGGGAATTGAATAAATTTCGTTTCTGTATTCTGATGGGAAGCATAATGAATTGACTCAGAAATTATGAAAATGAATTAAACTCACCATTCTGGTTGTTGAACTGGGTGTTCTGGACCTGGTTGTTCTGGACCTGGGTGTTCTGAACCTGGGTGTTCTGGAACTGGTTGGTCTGGACCTGGGTGTTCTGGACCTGGTTGTTGTTCCTCTGGTTCTGGACCTGGTTGTACTGGTTCTGGTTGTTGAACTGCTGGTTCTGGACCTGGTTGTTCTGGACCTGGTTGTACTGGTTCTGGTTGTTGAACTGCTTGTTCTGGAACTGGTTGTTGTAGACCTGGTTGTTCTGGTTCTGGAACTGGTTGTTCTGGACCTGGTTGTTGTACCTCTGGTTCTGGACCTGGTTGTTGTACCTCTGGTTCTGGAACTGGTTGTTGTAGACCTGGTTCTGGAACTGGTTGTTCTGGAACTGGTTCTGGTACTGGTTGTACTGGTTCTGGTGGTTGTACCTCTGGTTCTGGAACTGGTTGTTGTACTGCTGGTTCTGGAACTGGTTGTTCACGTTGTTGTTGTTGTACTGGTTGTTGAAGCACTGGTTGTTGTATGGGTTGTAGAATGGGTTGACGTTGTTGTTCTGGCTGTAGAATGGGTTGTAACCATTGTAGTTGTTGTTGTACTGGTTGTTGTATGGGTTGTAGTTGTTGTTCTGGTTGTTGAATGGGTTGTAGTTGTTGTAGTTGTTGCGGTTGTTGTATGGGTTGTAGTTGTAGGTTACTCCATTCCTCTGGTTGAAGTCAACGATGTTGTTCTTGGTGGTGAAGTCAACGTTGTTGTTGTTGTTGTTGTTGTGTGGGATGACGGCAGCTGCGGCAAAGCCGACGAGAGCCAAGAAGACCAGAGAGCACTGCATGATGATTGAGTGAGTTCTTCGAAAAGGACAATTAGTCGAACGCTGTCCGCTCGTTATATACTCTCTCATTATCTGCCTTGTCGCTGAAAGGTCACGGGGTCCCTGTATCTAGCGTTTGAAAAATACTACACTATCAGTTTTTTATTTGCCCTCACACCTCTATCAAAATTTTTCGTACATCGTGGAATATTCCTAATCGGTTTTTGCACTAGTTCTACCTATGAATTACTGAAATAATTGGCAATCAGGAACACAAATATTCCTCATCGATTTGAACACTACCTGAATTCAATGTAATTGAAATCAAATTAACTGATGTTCCTGATCAGAATGTAGAATATTCCTGATCGATCTCTCCACTAACTGTGCAGGCTCACTGCCTAAATTCTATTGAAATTGAGTTAGAAATGAATTTAAATCACTTGAAAATAACTGATCTGATATTTCACATCTTGAATGGTAATATCAGATCAGTTATTTTCAAGTGATTTAAATTACAATAATATAGTATTCATAGTGTCAATAAAATACTAATATCACTATTAGTAATAATAATTATCACTAATTCATAGTGATAATATTACAAGACCTGAATTTTATTGAAATATAATAAGAGATTGAATCAAATTAGGTGCCTTAGAATAATTAATCCTGATATTACCATTCAGGATGTGGAATATTACTAATCAATTTGAGCACTAACTATGTAATATCTAAATTTTACTGGAAATTTGATTAGAAATTGAATCAAATCACGTACCTAAGAATAATAAATGTTACTAATCAGTCAGTATTTGGAATATTCCCAATCGATTTGTGCACTAACTGTGTAGGTACCTACTATATGAGTGAATTATTGAAATAACCAATCAGAATGGTTATCAGTTCTATAGATTCTGTGTTGCAAAGCAAGAGGTGAAATGCATTGATGAAGTCTCGTTTCTTTCAGTCAAAGCTTGATCAGTAGAAATAGATGAATCTAACTGATTCTATAATCGATAATAATGAAATGCTACAAGTAGAATCGATTTTAATAAGTTTTGATCTTTGAAAATATTGATTGTTTGATCTTCCTCACCAAAGTTTAATATGTTCATGGGAATTAAGTTTCATAGGATCCATACTTACTATCAATTTACATTGACGGCTACGTATAATAGTATTTATTATATCGGGAAAAAATGAACAGAAAATGTTCAAATTTGGTACAAAAGCTCAGCTAGGGTGTAATAATGTTGTGTTAGAAGGAATTTGCAATAACGTCAAAGATACGCCCAAAATTAGTTTTTTCCAGCGTTTTTTTGCTTTTTCTCAGCTTTATCGAGAACAAATAAACATAAATAATTGTTCAAATTTACTACAGTAGCTCAGCTGAGGTGTAATAATGTTGTGTTAGAAGGAATTTGAGATAACGCCAAAGATACGCCCAAAATTAGCGGTACCTTGAAGTCGTGAATACTGTACTATTTTTCTGAAAGATATTTTCTTTATTGGAGATATTTTCTTTGGTTGGATTGTATTGTCATGTTGAGCTTTGTTTGATTCATGTCTATGTATTTATGAGTGTGGAATAAATAAATTTGAATTTGAATTTGGAGTCAATCTTTTTTGCAAATGATCTTTATCTGTTCTATTGAAACTGTTGCCGAGTGCGCTATCATTCATTTTCAAGATCTTCTGCAAAGAAGAATCATTAGTATTCTTATGCTGCGTTCACACCAAAGTTATTAACAAAATGTTAATAAGTTAATCCTTTCAGATTCTATTGGATTGAACATAACTTATCATACAAATAATGAACATATGTGTTTGTCAAGCTCCGTTCAATCTTATAGAATCTATATGGATTTTCGTGTAAACGCAGCTTTAAAGCCCGAAAGACAAGGATTGAAATTACAATTAATCTAGCTTCATTTTCAATAATCTAGTAAGAATGATATAGTCTGCAGATTATTAGATAACTCTAGACAAGTTTTATCACATATTTCTGCGCTTTTGTGAACTTTTGTTCCAGTTTTTGTATTTACGTGCTTACTAGTTTCTAAATAGTATAATTCTTCCATTCTTCATCATATTATCCATTTGGATCTGTTAGTTTCTAAGTTTCTCTTCATTGGTTATTGTCCAACGGTTTTCATATCTGTATTCGGAATAGGCCTACTAGTTCGTGTACTGTCTCGGCCAATGGGAGTAGAGCCCAGCCTTCATTGGACAACAGTTAATGGCATATCGTAGGGCTTCATCCATACTAATCGTTTATATCCTGCTGATCAGTTTGAGCTTTCAGTTTACTAGATACTGATAATGGTGTACCAACCGAAACTAGCATCTCGAATAAAATTGTTTCAGTAAATTAGTGGTTTTGACAATGTCAAATAGGTTTTTTTCAATTGTATCTATGAAATGGTAGATCGTTTTGATATTCAAATTCATTTATTTGCCATAAAATAGTATACGAATTGATAATATAAATAATATTTACTAAATAATATAAATATTACATATGTTACAAGATATATAATAGATAATATCGAGGGACCGAGCTTCGCTCTGGAGTGTAAAAGCATAGAACATTTGTAACGAGAGATTGAATCTATAGTTTATATTTATTTATTTATTCATTTTCTCAGTCGTACAATTTTTTTTACAGTTATATGAGGAGGCACATCAGGCTTATGCCCAAAACTGGCCCTTTTAAAATTTATACTACAGTCCAAATCAAAATGTAGGTTGAGCTACTATCACTCATCGGAATAACAATTTATTCACACTTCAAAAACCAAACACATCATCAATTACAAATAGATATACTATGAATTCGATTTATAATGATATACTATGTTTGCCACAATATTTGTTAGTATACTATGTACTATTCTACTCGTTCACTCTCTTCCATAACGGTATCGACAGACGACAAAATGTCCAGCTGTTTTCCAAGGACGTATTTATCCTCTTAATGTCCTTCAGCGAGTTATCACAGGGTTGAGACCTAGTGCAATCGAATTTTCATATCATAAACCTACTTTGTTCTAAATTTCGTGAGAATCGTTTGAGCTGTTTTCGTGATCCGGTCACATACAGATATATAAACATTTAAACAGAAATTGCTCTTTTAATATTGTAGGATAGCTATAAAATAATACTGTGCTGGGCTGGAAAGAACAGGTTGTATGACAAGTATAGGCTACAAGTAATTCTAGATTAGAGTTTTGTTATTTATTCATGAATTGTTCTTCTCCAAAAATTCGGGTTTCCAAACAGAATATTTGCAACTTATTTAACTTTGTTGAGGAAAGGAAAAGCCGATAATGACTTCCAGTAGGATAAGGCTACAAGAGTTAGCTTGAAAAGCAGCTTATCAGTTTGGACTGGAATAGATTTCTTTGAAAATTAAAGTGAATAATTTCCCTTCCTTCAACAGAATCGAACACTTTCACGTTTTATACCGTAGAAATATTTATCTGATTTGAGACGTCTTGAAGAACACTTATACACTTATTCTTCACCAAGACCTGCGGAGTCGGATAGGTTGTGTCAAAATAATGAGAATATAACTTTTCATGGAGCTAGTCGTGAGTATAAACTTGAGTTATAAAGATGACTCACTGTGACTTCAAAGAACTCATAACCCATAGAAAGGGTTTTCTTCAAGCCAACATTCCTCAAGCGTATGGGCTTTTACTCTGGGGGAGTAGTCCACATGTTCAAGATATATTGATAATTCAAAAAAAAAGTTATAAGAATAATCACGAATTCTGAAAGATTGGCTCATTGTAAACCGTTATTCGCTCAAATAGGTATACTGACAGTAATAAACCTGTATATTTTTACTTGTCTCCTATATACGAAAAATAACTTGCCTAATAATCTGCTAAGGAGAAATATACATTCCCACAACACTAGGAGTAACGGAAATATGGAAATACCTTTCTGTAGGCTGACTAAATCTCAGGATAGCTATGAAGTTGTTGGAATGAGAATGTTTAATAAATTACCACATGAGTGGATAGAAGCTCCATTTCAATTATTCAGAAATAGGCTACATAGCTGGTTAATTAGAAATCCTTTTTATAGTGTGAAAGAGTTTTTCGAATTTCAACAAATTATTCTTTAAGATGAACTATTTTATACTATTATTTCTAGTATTCATGTTATTTCTCCTATGTAATATTTTACGTGTATGTTATTTTGACTGGTGTTTCTTACATTAACCCTCCATGTTATAATATAGGTTGACTATGTTTGCTAAACAATAATTTCTGACGTTGTCCATAACTATTGTAATGTTGAGCGGCAATAAAATTATATTTATTTATTTTATTTATCACTTTATCTTAGCCTAAAATGCATGGGTATTCAAGGCTGTTAACCATCTAGGCAGCTTGAACTGTTTTATACAAGAACTCTTAAATCAACGAATAACTAGAAAACATTCGTTTATTGAAACACTTTTACGTTTTACACCTTAGGAATATCAATCAATCATCTTTATTCAGACATACATAAAATGTACATGGATGTGTCAATTATAAATATTCTTAGTAATATACCAAGTCAGTCAAAACAAATCTATATTATATAACAGCGAAATGGCACTCACTCACTGACTGACTGACTGACTGACTCACTCACTCGCAGAACTAAAAATCTACCGGACCAAAAACGTTCAAATTTGGTAGGTATGTTCAGTTGACCCTTCAGAGGCGCACTAAGAAACCTTTTGGCAATATTATAACTCTAAGGGTGGTTTTTAAGGGTTTAAAGTTCGTCTTATAGCATGTATATTCTTCTTATTCTCTTAATTATAATTGAAAAAAGGCCATACCATATGTTAATATAGAACTATAATCTAGAGAGAGTACCTCTTCGAAACAGTTGTTAACTGGTAACTAAATTAATAATTTTGTCAGGTTGGCATTAAGTTGAGTTGACTTTGTTAGGTTGGCAGCAAGTTGAAGATTGAAATGCACTTATCGCGGAAAAATTGATTGGGTATTGGGCACTGCTACTTCAATCGCAGCTATTCCTGGGAATATTATATTACTAGCCGTCAGGCTCGCTTCGCTCGCCATATCCGTTTAGCCACACGTTTAGTCTGGACCCCCGACTGGATCGTCCTAACATATGATGAAAATGCTCAAATGAAAAATGCAGGCGAGCGAAGCGAGCCTGCTGATCTCATTCTTGAACGATCCAGTCGGGGGTCCCGGGGGCGGAGCCCCCTGGCTAGACAGATATGGCGAGCGAAGCGAGCCTGATGGCTAGTATATATATAAATTTACATAACTTATACATTACCTTACATAACGTATAATAGTCATCATGATTGGTTTTCAAGAAACTCATCCACCGAGTAATACGCTTCTTCAATTAAGAATTTATAAAGCTCAGTCTTGAATTTCCTCACTTCACTGTTAGTGGATGATAGTTTTAAAAAGCGTGGAAGTCTATTATAAAATTTGCATCCCACATAGCTAGGCTTCCTCTCAAATATCTTTCTCCTAATGAGGCTGTAATGCTAGGTTTTCTCTCCCTCTAGGATTATACGAATGCATATCGGCTCAATGCATATAGTTCTCATGTGACACGTTTTGGAGAACTGTTTTCTAAAACAGTTAAATGTTAACTGTTCAATCAACGAATAACTTGAAAACATCCGTTCAATTAGCAGGTACGATTTATTATTCATAAGAAGGCGAACTGTTTCAGAAACGTTCCAGAATCACTGTTAAATACATTGTACAGTTTGGAATAGAATAGAATATAATAGACTGCCTTTATTTTCCTGGAGAGCGAAGTTAGAGTGCAGTCGGCCCTCTCTTACACTTAACTCTCAATTACACAAGATAACAATACAAAAAATATGATAAAGAAAAAAAATCCAAACAATATGAAGAAACAAACAGTATCTACTTATTTAGAATAATAACAAATTTCAAATTATTGAAAAGAGAAGAAAATAAATTAACTAGTGAAGAGAGCCTGATGTATACAAAATACAATACAGTACACAACAACCTATAGTGTTTGCTATACATTTCATCCCTACGAATTATCATAAATCTTGAAGAGAATAAGTAAATCACATTCTTCAATGTTGTTTTCCATCACGAACTGCTTATTATTAAATCACTTTTTGCTATTAAAAAGAACGACTAGCAGTCAGATATTTTACAATAAATGAATTAATCACTCACTGTGACAACGACATCTTTCGGCAGGTTCGCCATCTTCTTGGTTGTCATGAAGATGACACAACCAAGTGATTAATTGATTACCAAATGATTGTAACAGTGAGTGATTAATTCATTTATTGTAAAATATCTGACTGCTAGACGTTTTTCCTAATAGAAAAATCTGGTGTGGTACACTCACACAACTTTCCTTGCTCATTGAACTATAAGCCTCATTATCAAACGAGAATAATTTAGGGGAATAACATAATGACGATTGACGGCAACATATTCGCAACTACGATCAGACTACTGTATAAGTGTATATACAATAATTGTTTTCAGAGTACTTTTTCCTTTATGTAAATTGTGAAATTCGATGATTTTTTTTTGAAATTCGTCAAAACAGCTGTTCTACAGATGAAATATCTTGACTATGACTGTGTTCTTTTTATAAACTGCTCTACCTACCGTACCCACGGTATATGGAAGAAGAAAAAGTAAAAACCTTGTACCTACCTATCTCATGCACGAGAAGGAGGTTACAAAGTCCATTTCTCAAGGATTGGGTGGACCCCCCATTAGTACCCCAGTAGAAAGACTCATGTCAGTTGATAGAGCTAATAAATAACTATACAGGGTATAGATTTGAAAAAAATCGTTAGAGCCGTTTTTGAGAAAATCGTGAAAAACATGGTTTTTTAGTCATTATCCGCCATTTTTCTCAAGAATATTACGGAGCTCCTGAAATTTTTCCTGAAATGAGACTTATGCCAGTTGATAGGGCTTATAAATAGCTATCCATGGTATAAATTTGAAGGAAATCGTTGGAGCCGTTTTCGAGAAAACCGTGAAAAACATGGTATTTTAGTCATTATCCTCCATTTTTCTCAAGAATATTACGGAGCTCCCGAAATTTTCCCTGAAATGAGACTTATGCCAGTTGTTAGGGCTTATAAATAGCTATCCATTGTATAAATTTGAAGAAAATCGTTAGAGCCATTTTCGAGAAAAACGTGAAATACATGGTTTTTTAGTAATTATCCGCCATTTTTTCCGCCATCTTGAATTGAATTTTATTGAATTTCTTATTGTCGGGTCCTCATAGTATAAGGACCTTAAGCTTAAAATTTCAAGTCAATCGGTTAATTAGGAATGGAGTTATCGTGTTCACAGACATACACACATACACACACACAGACCAATACCCAAAAATCATGTTTTTGGACTCAGGGGACCTTGAAACGTATAGAAAACTTGAAATTGGGGTACCTTAATTTTTTTTGGAAAGCAATACTTTTCTTACCTATGGTAGTAGAGCAAGGAAAGTAAAAAAGTGATTTAAATCACATGATACAACCAAGAAGATGGCGGACCTGCTGAAAGATCTCGTTGTCGCAGTAAGTGATTAATTCATTTATTGTAAAATATCTGACTGCTAGTCGTTTTTTCTAATAGCAAAAAGTGATTTAAATCACATTTATATTTTATTGATTGTATACAGATATAACTGACCACATTGAGTTTGAGAGAAGGAGTCATGAGGAAGGTATACAGGAGTAACTTGTTACGTTTATTTGATTGATGAAGACTTGATTTAATCAAATTGATTAATTTGTGAAGTGAAGCAAAACGACATCGTGCAGGAGATGATGAATATTATTGTGATAATGACAAGAAAGTACTGAATTTAGTTGCTAGATTGCTACGTTCAAACTGCTGTTCATATCCAACTCAGGGATTCAGGAGTGTAAAAATAGAGAAAGATGTAGAGTAACATTCCCTTCCTCTTTTCCCATTCTCTGGTGTATAAATTTTATAACTGATTAGAAAGACTAGATATTGTCAAAATACAGATTTATCAAGAATTGAGATACTGGTTTCGGTTGCTACACCAATCTCTGGTGAACTAAAACTGAAGTTAAGTGCAGCAGTTTTTCTTCTAAAAGTTGAGCACCGTTATTGCTGGAAGCCGTGACCTATCAAGGTCTGGCATTGGCCTAGGTAAGTCCCTCCCCAAATAGCGGTGTTCATATAACGGAAGAAGTTAATATAAATGTTAAGAAATCAATAGGAAATGTTTACAAAACTATGTAAAAACAATAGATTGGTGGTATTGTTTCGTTTGAAATGAACTTAATGATTTCGTGTGATCGTTTGAACTTGACTGTAAATAATTCTCTATTACTTTAGTTATTTCTGAAGCCTCTAAACTCTAGAATATTCAGAGGTCTGTCTTTGTTATCAAAATGCAGAAATTCAAAACTCTTCTCTGCCTTGAACTTGTGATCGTTTGTTATCAAACGTTCAAAAAAATTACAATACCCATTATTATATAACTCGATAACCAATAAAATACAGTACTAAATTGTAAAACTTTCGAATTTCAATTTGCAAATGTCATTGATCTTTCCATTCTCTCTCTACTCTCCGACTTTTCTTCATCGATCTTTCTCTATTTTCTCCGTATTTCATGTTTTCTGTTAGCTCTTTTGCAAAAAATATACTGCTTTCGAAAAAATACGCTGGGATGAACGTATGAAAATGCTGTTCAAATGAAATTACACCACCTCCACTTTATAGCTTCAAAACTCAGTATGAAAAAACAGTAGAGCAGACATACATAAATATTATCCAGACAGTGTTGTAGAATATTCCAAAAGATTCAAAATGGCATCTAGTTGAAGGCTGTAAGTTAATTTTACACGGCTGGAGCGTCATCGGAAAAAGAGAGAAAAGTACTGTTCGCAGAGGAAAACACGTTTTTTTCCACCATATGTCAAACCTAACAATTAGAAAAGAGTGTATCTCATGATTCCTTGTATGTACATACTTGGGAATGGTATCAAACTTTTCGTTATCATGCTGGTGTGATAAATTCGTTAAATGAGGTCTGTTTGTTACCTCAACAATATTTTCTATAAAAATAAATAGGTCTGACGACCCTGGATATCATAATCCATTGACGATTCCCCGATCCCAGGAGTGTGAGGAAGACATCAGAAGTAAGTAAGTAAGAAATACTTACAAAGAAGTTGTAGATTTTCATCTAAGATTTCTTCCTTCGGTCGAAAAGTCAAAAGAGACTTCCAATCACCAGTTTTCTTTGAATTATGTGGTGTAGGGTTGCAGAAATCTTTATCTACATCAGAATAATCAAATATTTAGTTATTTCTTGATTAGAAACTCGGTTAGGATATTATGAGAATTATTATTTTATTTCTAATTTCAATTTGCAAATGTCATTGATCTTTCCATTCTCTACTCTCCGACTTTTCTTCATCGATATTTCTCTATTTTCTCCGTATTTCATGTTTTCTGGTAGCTCTTTTGCAAAAAATATACTGCTTTCAGAATAATACGCAGGGATGAACGTATGAAAATGCTATTTATAATTTTACTTCTATTTAGTCTAATAGTTCTTTGAAATTTAAAACAGGAATGGTATGGAGAATATGGAGAGCTTAACAAACATCCATATCCAACATTATCAAGTATGAATTTGCTTGAGAGATGTAGAAAAATGATTTGAAAACTCAATGAAAAACTTGAGAAAAGAAACCCTTTAAGAAAAGCTGGGGGACGCTTGGATAAATAGATAAATGAATAGATATATAAGATGAATAGATAGATAGATGACCACTCAAGCAAAATATCGCAAACCAGAAACATAATGGGCTGAAAACTATATATATTGGAAACCTGACTAATTGTCAATTTGACAAACTGAAAACTTGTTGCACTGAAATAATGGAGAAATGAAATAGGCTAATATCTATTTTCGGTGAATTATATAGATTCTTAATTTCTTCAACATTTCAAGTAAATCTGTTGAGTAGTGATGAGGCGTTATTCGTATATTTCCCAACCTGTAAATGTATAACTGTATAAGCTCATTCATCTCCTTATAATATAATAAACTAGCCGTCAGGCTCGCTTCGCTCGCCATATCGGTCTAGCCAGGAGGCTCCGCCCCCTGGACCCCTGACTGGATCGTCCAAGAATGAGATCAGCAGGCTCGCTTCGCTCGCCTGCATTTTCCATTTGAGCATTTTTATCATATGTTAGGACAATCCAGTCGGGGGTCCAGACTAAACGTCTGGCTAAACGGAAATGGCGAGCGAAGCGAGCCTGACGGCTAGTAATATAATATTCCCAGGATTGAAGTAGCAGTGCCCAATCAATTTTTCCGCGATAAATGCATTCAAATCTTCAACTTGGTGCCAACCTAACAAAGTCAACTCAACTTAATGCCAACCTGACAAAATTATTAATTTAGTTGCCAGTTAACAACTGTTTCGAAGAGGTACTCTATCTAGATTATAGTTCTATAGTAACATATGATATGGAAATTTTAATTATAATTAAGAGATTGGGAGAAGAAGAATATACATGCTAAGAGACGAACTTTAAACCCTTGAAAACAACCCTTAGAGTTAAAATATTGCCAAAAGATTTCTTAGTGCGCCTCTAAAGGGCCAACTGGACATACCTACCAAATTTGAACGTTTTTGGTCCGGTAGATTTTTAGTTATGCGAGTGAGTGTGTAAGTGAGTGAGTGAATGAGTGAGTCAGTCAGTCAGTCAGTCAGTGAGTGCCATTTCGCTTTTATATATATAGATAAATTGAAAATAGGTAATAAACCAATGCGACAGGTAAGAAAATATTGTAGTTGAAACATGGAACCGAAGTAATTTTACAAAAATAAATTCTAAAGAGTGCAGAGGTGTACATCAATTTCATTTATTCAATTTGAAATTTTTATTCTTAATTTCCCCATAATTCGGTTATCAATTCAGTTTAGACAACGAAATCTTTCATAGAAACAATGAAGGTTACCTTTCCGTTATCAGTTCTATAATTGATGAACTAGTATTCTGAGAGTAGGTAGTTCAAAAATGAACCATTCTATTCCGAACTATTCTTCCAGTTTTTCTCACCCCTCACCAATCAATCATAAGGGATGAACGAGTCAGTTCATCGGTCGCGACCTTGCGAGTTCATGTTGTTGAACATCTTGTGACGTGCTAATAATTATGGTTGTATTCGCTTTTGAATTATGTTTTGTACCTTGAGAATAGTTGATTATCGTTCTACAATCAACAATTAAATATTATCAGTGGTTAGAATCGGGCGAAACGTGATTTTACAACGAAAACTTCCTTGTCAAAAGTTGACAATTTTCATGCAAATTTCGGGAGCGTGGTAAGTAATTTTATGTTATAATCCAATTATTTTTTATCTTCGATTGTTATCTATGATCATTAATCGATAATATACGTATGACGATGACATTTCGATAAATGGTGTTAGGTTGAGATGGTTTTTTCGGTTAAAAGTAGCATAAATTTGAAAATTGGGTCAACATAACCTCAAACCTTGAAAGCAGGTTACAGGTGGCTGCACGAAATTAAAGCTGACCTTGTAGACTGGGTCATTGGCCTGTATTAAAGGGGATGTACTCTTCCAATGCTAATATTTTACTATGGATGATTATGAATCATTTTTTGAGGTTTTTACTTTTCGGTTTACTGTTTCAAATGATGATTGATATACAAGTTATTCACCCTACTTTCCCATGTATAGTAATTAATTACATAATACATAAACATAATATCATAGAGAAACAATAGCGTAAGTAGATATCCCATGGTATAGGGAATTTATGTCGCAATTTTTACTGTTATCTCAAGCCGATTACTGTCGATTATTGTCAATTTTTACTGTTTTGTTGTGGTGATAGTGTATGAACGGCACAATTTGAGAGATCAACAGCGTCACACAGCTGCATAGGAAAGAACTTTGTGAACTATCATCTTGGGATAACAGTAAAACTTGCGACTTAAACGCCCTATACCATGGGATATCTATGCTATCGTTTCTCTATGATAATATGTAATACATATTAATGATTCGAGCTTCATAATTGGTTGTTATGGCAGTTATTATTCTACGTTCCACTCTGTATGTTTTATAAGGTTTTAATATGATTTTCTGATGATAAAATATTTGAGGTAGGTGGGAATTGTAAAATTCTGTTCTTGCATTACGATAATGATTCCCAATAATAATTATTATTACATAGTATTTAGGAAGCTAATGGACATATTTATTATCATAGCTGTTTCTTACGTAGTATGATTTTGAAATGGACTCCTCGATTTTAGCTGATTGAATAATTATTGTTGGATCGGTTCCAAATTTCCACTATGCAATTTATTTTATTTGTGCTTTTATTTATTTCATCTGATTTATAGGCCTACTCAGGCATACGGGGGTCGTTTTTCTAGTAGGGAGGTACCCAAAACTGATTACATTTTTAGAGATTATGTTTTTATTTGAGCTGAATGACTGAAGCCAAAATTTTATCTCGCAATGAAAATGATATCAGCTTTTAAATATTTTAATTGATATTCCTTGTTTTCATTGATACGAGGGTTGTATTTTTAGTGGAGAGATTCTTGAATAGAATATAAAATTCTAGCAGAATGGTTGAATATATCGTTTTAGAAATCATGTCATGCTGTAATAATGATAGAAGATGCAATTCTGTAGTATCACTAGCAGGGCACCCGTGCTTCGCTACGGGAATTAGAAGATAGAGTTTCTTTAAAGATAATTATAAACCTAATTCGGTCATGGACGTTATAATCGTTTTTGAGGCCCACCATACAAATATAATTATTATTACTTTTCTGCTTTACGATTGTCATGTTTTTTATTCTTTTCTTTGCATTTATTTTTGAAGAATTTTTGTTTTTACAATTGATACAATTGTCATATTATAACATAAATTAATAAAAAAAAAAGAAATACAAACGAAGTTAGTTCAATAAAGCTGAAAACAGTCAAAGTACAGTGATTTCTTTCGAACTTATTGGATTCACTAGTGTATTGAGGTACACTCTTCAAAATGTCTGTATGTGATTAACATTGTTGTTGCTATCCTTGTCTATCATTCGATAAGCAGATAGCACTATCCTTCTCTAGCTCTGGCAATGTTGTCAAATAGTTTTTTAACAATGTAGACATATAATTAATTCGCAAAATAATAAATCCAACTAATAAAATTTATTAAAAAAATATATTTTCTTAACTTCTAAAATATAAATGGCTAGCCGGCAGGCTCGCTTTGATCGCCTTAGTGTTCCAGTCTATGTCACAAGCTTTGAAATGACGTCTAGTTGAACATTGTAGGTCCATTTTTGACGGCTAGGCTTGTCATTGGAATAAGAGAGAAAATTTCAACTTGCAGTGGAAAAACACGATTTTTCCACCATATGTCAAAAACCTTGTATCCAATGACTCCTTGAAGATATAGACTTGAACATGGTATCAATGTATTCTTAATTGAGTTTAAAAGAAGATTTTGGCTGACATCTTGTTTTCGAGATGTTTGCCTGTGATTTCGACTTATCATCGTTGTGTTTTTTTATAATACTTGTCCTTACAAAGGAGTTGAGACATCTTCCAGGGTTGTTCCCCGAAAAAGGACTTGGAAGTACATTTGCGCCCAAACTAATAAATGTTTTAGTGAAAGCGAGTTGTTTTGTGCTGTAGTGTAATATCGATTTTCCCGTGGAATTATACCATAGAGAAACGATAATAAGTAGATATCCCATGGTATAGGGCGTTTATGTCGCAACTTTTACTGTTATCCCAAGCCGATAGCTCACGTAGTTCTTTCCTATGCAGCTGTGTGACGCTGGTAGTCTCTCAAATTGTGCCGTTCTACACTCTCACCCCAACAAAACAGTAAAAATTGACAATAATCGACAGTAATCGGCTTGAGATAACAGTAAAAGTTGCAACATAAATTCCCTATACCATGGGATATCTACTTACGCTATTGTTTCTCTATGATTATACCATTTTGGATTTTCTCATTTTCCACAGCTGTATGTGGACTTATTCCCATAGAATGACTTGCTATAGTGAGGTCCACGTTATAATGGCAGTATTTGATTAACATTGGTGTTGCCAATGGATAGACAAGGATAGTCTATCATTCATCAAAGCAGATAATACAATTTTTTTTTGTAGCTCTGCAACGTTACCATATCATTTTTTAACAATTAAGGAATGCAATTAATAAGATATTCAATCTGAGTTTTAAGAATTTTTTATTAAATCATTGAAAACAATTTCCTGGCCGAATAGAATATTATTTATTTCAATCAAGAATGAACAGTTACTGTTACATCTGATATACTGGTATCTGCTATCTTCTATAGAAGGCAAGGCAGAGAATAGTCAACGCTGTTGTACTATCTTTCTCTACTGCCAATTATATCTTGGACCTCACTATAGTAATTATGTCAGCTTCATTCGTCATACACAAGCTCATCGAATTGAGGTTTGATTTCATCCATTAAGCACAAGTTTATTATTTAATTAAAGCTAGATTTCGAAATCTATTATTTAATTAATTAAGGAATACAGCAACAGGATTTGAAGGACTAGAGAACCACTCAATTATACTGAGTCATGATGTTTTTATTCAAAGCTAAATTAGACAGTATATTAAAAACATTAGTAGTCTGGGAGTATTAAATTAACTTCCATGAGACGATTGCTTCAAAACTTGTCAAACTGATGAGTTCAAATCAATTCTTCTGGAATACAGAAGTATATAATACATGCATGAGTATATGATAGGCTACTTCAGAGTATCATCTTGATTCAATATACTAATGAAACATGATAATCATTGCTGATTATGAGTTTTGCCATATTCATGTACTATTGAGATAGTAAACGATTTTCCAAAACCGAACTATTGAGATTGTATAAGTTTTCATCAGACATGGTTAATATTCTTTAAGATTATGAGTATTGTCTATTATTATTTTTATTGATAAGTTTTTGATGATTTTGGCACTTGAAGTATAGCTAGTGTTTGAGGTTGGAATGAGAAGAATTTTGTAAGGTTTTATACAAATTTATTCAAGTTAAAGTTTCATCTATGCAGGAGCTTAGAAGAAAGACTTGATAGCCTGGAAGATACCGGTGTTCTGGTTGTTCTCAATCTGGTTCTGGCTGGTAACCTGGTTGGTGTACTGGTTCTGGTTGTTGAACTGGTTCTGGTTGGTGTACTGGTTCTGGTTGTTGAACTGGTTCTGGTTGGTGTACTGGTTCTGGTTGTTGAACTGGTTCTGGTTGGTGTACTGGTTCTGGTTGTTGAACTGGTTGACCTGGTTGTTCTGGTTCTGGTACTGGTTGACCTGGTTGTTCTGGTTCTGGTACTGGTTGACCTGGTTCTGGTACTGGTTGTTCTGGTACTGGTTGACCTGGTTGTTCTGGTTCTGGTACTGGTTGACCTGGTTGTTCTGGTTCTGGTACTGGTTGACCTGGTTGTTCTGGTTCTGGTACTGGTTGACCTGGTTCTGGTACTGGTTGTTCTGGTACTGGTTGACCTGGTTGTTCTGGTACTGGTTCTGGTTGTTGTACTGGTTGACCTGGTTGTTCTGGTTCTGGTACTGGTTCTGGTTGTTGTACTGGTTGACCTGGTTCTGGTTGTTGTACTTCTGGTTCTGGTACTGGTTGTAGAACTGGTTCTTCTGGTTCTGGTTGTTCACGTTGTTGACCTGGTTCTGGTTGTTGAAGAAGTTCTCAACCTGGTTGTTCTGGTTCTGGTTGTTCTGGTTCTGGATCTGGTTGACCTGGTTCTGGTTGGTGTTGACCTGGTTCTGGTTCTGGTTGGTGTTAACCTGGTTCTGGTTGTTGTAGAAGTTCTCAACCTGGTTGTCCTTGTTCTGGTTCTGGACCTGGTTGTTCTGGTTCTGGTTGGTGTTGACCTGGTTTTGGTTGTTCTTGATCTGGTTCTTGGTGATCTGGTTCTGGTTCTGGACCTGGTTCTGGTTGTTGATGAGGTTCTCAACCTGGATGTTCTGGTTCTGGTTGATCTGGTTCTGGACCTTGGTGTTCTGGTTCTTGGTGATCTGGTTCTGCTGGTTGACCTGGTTCTGGTTCTGGTTCTGGACCTGGTTGACCTGGTTCTGGTTCTGGACCTGGTTGACCTGGTTCTGGACCTGGTTGACCTGGTTCTGGTTCTGGACCTGGTTGACCTGGTTCTGGTTCTGGACCTGGTTGATCTGGTTCTGGTTCTGGTTCTGGTTCTGGACCTGGTTGATCTGGTTCTGGTTCTGGTTCTGGTTCTGGACCTGGTTGACCTGGTTCTGGTTCTGGTACTGGTTCACAAACTGGTTCTGGTTGTTAACATTCTGGCCTACAAAACAGAGAACCAGTCATCAGTTAAACGAGTCAACATTCTTTCATCGTGAATACACAACAACAATCCATTAATTCAAATAACATTTCAATAAAATTCCATATATCTTGAAACTGATTGTCTCCCTAACATGTTTATAAGCTGTTGTTCAAACATTTGTTGATATTATTATAGATTAAATGTAGGAGAAATTGCATTTGAGATTATGTGAATTACGTTTTAGGATCAATCTAATCCTATAGGAATACCAATCAAATAAAACGACCCAAAGTGTTCAAAATTATAATTTTTCAAACATATAAATAATATGGCTAGGTTGAGAGGATAATCAGGGCTCAATAGTTATCAAGAATAAATAATTTCTTGAATTTTTAGACATTTTAGTTACTATCATTTTTGCAGATTAATGATGTTCAATGATTCTGGATAACAAAAAGATTGCATCATTTTCTAAGTCAAGAAATAAAACGGAAAACAAGAGACAATAATATTCTAGTGAGCTTGAAATTAGGCCTTCTATCACTTCAATTGAATTATTCCTCCAACTTATATTTAATCCAAAATACAATAGAACAGTCTAGAGAATAGTTGAGTTGTACTTCCAGGCCTATATCTATTTCCTTAAGACTCTAATGAATGAATGTCGACAGAATCTTGATATCTCAATATCTGAGTTGAATAAGACGAATATCATTTGATTGACAACATAATTGCTGTATCCAAGGTATTCGTAGTAAAAAGGTTCTTCCCATTTAGGTTATTAATCCATGGTACTCCTTCCATAGAGACATTTAATAGCTGGAGAAGAACTCTTTTGAAATGAAAGTTACTAAACTTTATAAATTATAAAAAGTAAAGTAGTTCACTGTATTAATATTGTGATGGGTGAATATGAACCCAATTGGTTTTGAATAAGAGTACTATAACTCTTTTTTTATGGATAGATAGTTGTTCAATCATATTGATCAATGCTAAGCAATTCATTGAAGCCAGTTATTATTGTAGAAACAATGGTGAGTTTGTTTGAAAATTGCGTGGCTTAGAGGTCGCTGCGTGAGAGCCACTTCTTATAGAGGATGCATTTGACTATCGTTTTTTTAACAGAGAAAATTTATAATAGAAGATATTTTACAAGCCTTGCCACCAGTAATTAATATTTGAGGCTTGGATTATTTGCTTCATAAAAGACGCATTTCATCATCAATTTTACAAAATTTGCAAGTGATTTTGAAAAAGAATATTATTATCAAGGCTATTGTGTTATTAAGGTTCATACTAGGAAGGTTCTATTCAAGAATTATCTTTATTATTCACGATTTGAATGTTAACAACTGAAATTTCAAGTCACATAGACTGGCGATAAATGTTATTCATGGAAGAGAACATCAATACTCTACAGGTATGCAAGTATGATACAACAAACCAATGCATAGAGAATGAATGATTCAATTTTATCATTGCATTGTCTGACAAATTAGGAAATAATAATTTAATCCCAATTAGATATGATGCTATTTCTATAAAATTTACTATTATTTTGGAGTTTACTATTATTATTAATTATTCAAAGATTCTATTCCATATATTACTTGTATACTTGTGTTGAATATTAACTATTGAAAATAAATCACTCTCATGCAAGATGATTTGATATGCATTTTTTTTTGTATTGTGATGAAAAGCAGAATATATTCAAAAATTATCAGCACAAATTTAACTCACCATTCTGGTTGTTGAACTGGTTGTTCTGGACCTGCCTGTTCTGGTACTGGAACTGGTTGTTCTGGTTCTGGTACTGGGTGTTCTGGTTCTGGAACTGGGTGTTCTGAACCTGGTTGTTCTGGTTCTGGAACTGGTTGTTCTGGACCTGGTTGTTCTGGACCTGGTTAGTCTGAACCTGGGTGTTCTGGACCTGGTTGTTCTGGTTCTGGTTGTTGTACCTCTGGTTCTGGAACTGGTTGTTGTAGATCTGGTTCTGGAACTGATTGTTCTGGTTCTGGTACTGGTTGTTCTGGACCTGGTTGTACTGGTTCTGGTTGTTGTACCTCTGGTTCTGGAACTGGTTGTTGTAGATCTGGTTCTGGAACTGGTTGTTCTGGTACTGGTTCTGGTGGTTGTACTGCTGGTTCTGGAACTGGCTGTTTACGTTGTTGTTGTACTGGTTGTTGTAGCACTGGTTGTTGTATGGGTTGTAGAATGGGTTGACGTTGTTGTAACCATTGTAGTTGTTGTACTGGTTGTTGTATGGGTTGTAGTTGTTGTTCTGGTTGTTGAATGGGTTGTAGTTGTTGTACTGGTTGTTGAAGTTGTTGCGGTTGTTGTATGGGTAGTAGTATGGGTTGTAGTTGTAGGTCACTCCATTCCTCTGGTTGAAGTCAACGATGTTGTTCTTGGTGGTGAAGTCAACGTTGTTGTTGTTGTTGTTGTTGTGTGGGATGACGGCAGCTGCGGCAAAGCCGACGAGAGCCAAGAAGACCAGAGAGCACTGCATGATGATTGAGTGAGTTCTTCGAAAAGGACAATTAGTCGAACGCTGTCCGCTCGTTATATACTCTCTCATTATCTGTCTCGTCGCTGAAAGGTCACGGGGTCCCCGTATCAAGCCATTGAAAGACTACTCTACAGTTTTTTATGTGTGCTCACACCTCTTGTCAAATTCTCATATATCATGGAATATTTCGAATGGATTTCTGCAGTAACTGTGTACTTAGATACCTGAGTTTTATTGGAATGAATTTGGAAATTGAATTAAATTACCCCAGATTAGTTAATGTCATCAATCAGGATGTGGAATATTCCTAATCGATTTCTGCTCTTACTATGTACTTACTAAGTGAATTATTGAAATTACCATTCAGGATGGCTACAGGTTTTATTGATTCTATGTTGTAGAGCAAAAGGTGGGATATATTTTGAAAAGGTATTGATTCTCTCTGTTGAAGATAAAATTTGATCAATTGAAATAGATGAATCTACTCAACATTGAAAAGTAAGTATATCCTATGAAACACAATAATTTCAACGGACCGATGAAAGTTTGGTAAGAGAAATCAATGTATCAAGCATTAAATATTGTCAAGGGTCAAAACATCAATAGTGATTGAGATTGATATCTCACTTGAAACATTAAAATATAATCAATTGTGAAACCATTTATTAATCAATATTACAAAATTTCAAATCTTACTTCAGGTCTAGAATAATGCTCTTCTTGATACTTACTTCATTGATTGATTTTGTTAAATAAATTTTAATCTCTTCATATAAATAATAACGCTTCTTAGAATCTATACTTACTGCTCATCTAATGATAAATTACAATTTCGAATCTTACTTTGGGTTCAGAATAATACTCTAAATTCTCATTTATTTGAATTCTCATTCATTATCAAATTCTCACAATATGAATTTCAATCAATTGTAACAAATAATAAACACATTATCAACATATATTTTAAAGTTGGAAGAAAGTGTTGCGGTTGATACTTATCTATTCGTAGAAATAATAGAGTTTTATAATAAGATCTATAAAATTAATTATAATTCAACGTCTTAATTTGGTTTGAGATTAATAATCTTCTCATGCTTATTTATTCGAATTCAATCAATGATAGAATTTATTCAATATAATTTCAATCAAGTGCACAAAATTACAATAATAGTCAAATTTTTAACATAAATTTCAAAGTTAGTAAGAAATACTGCTGTAGATAACAAATCAACAGGTCCGTATCAGATTCATGGGAGGTTATAATTCAAAATAGCAGAGCGTTCTCAATGAATTGGGAGCTATGCAAATATTTCAACCCTATGAACTTTGCATGATATTGTTCATCCCGATTTTTCCCAATATTTATTATATACATTTCATAGATTCTCTCACGTTGCAGAGAACAGAATAAGGTAAATAATTATGCATTCAGAAACGACATGGCAACATCACAGAAGTTTTGTACATTGGGAATTATTTCACAAATGAATATAATCTTCTTCTTCTTCTATATAATAAGAGAGAGTAGGGTTATGTTTGTTCGTGTGTTCGTGTGTTCGTTTGTTCGCATCAAAACATGTCAACTTGTGGATTGCATACCGGAAAAACGGGAATGATTAATTAGGTCTCCAAATTTTGAACATAGATTCTAAAAATATCAATCTCGTGCACCTGGAAGCCCAAATTTCAATTTTCCTTCTAGATTTTTCAGAATTAGTGTTCAAACTTCATTAATCTATACTTATAGAATAATTCTTATCTCACTGACTCACTGATCACAATTTCTGGAAAACTACTGGATGGATTGTAACAAAACTTGGAATATAGCTTCCTTAAACGTCCTAGGTATTCACTAAGAAATCTTTTGGCGATATTTCAACTCTAAGGGTGGTTTTTAAGGGTTTAAAGTTCTTCTTGCAGCATGTATATTCTTCTTCTCTCAATCTCGTTATTATAATAGAAATGTCCATAATATATCATATGTTATTATAGATCTATAATCTAGAGAGAGTACCTCTTCGAAAAAGTAGTTGTTAACTGGCAACTTAATTAATAATTTTGACAGGTTGGCATTAAGTTGAGATGACTTCATTAGGTTGGCACCAAGTTGAAGAACGAATCAAAATGCATTTATCGAGAACAAATTGATTGGGCACTGCTGCTTCAATCAGAGCTATTCCTGGGAGATAGTTTTTATTTTTCATAAAACAAACTTTTATGACGGGAGTTGCTTCTATCAAGTGATCCTATTTTATCAAGTCTAATTTAATTCTGTTTGTATATCCGATTGCGATAACTGCTTAAACAATTTCGATGAAATTATAATAATTCAGTATGATATATGGAGGGTATTTTCAAAACTTTAGAAGTGTCCGTTGTGGAATCTGTTTGCAAAGAATGAGGAAATTCGGCCAGAATTTAACTTGGCGGAAGAAAGAAAGCGGTCATTTATTAAAACGGCCAAATAGCTATTGTTCCTTTTCCCAATATTCTACAAAATTCGCTGCAATTGGACTACTATTCTACATAATACTTCCAACACATCAATGATTGATCGAATGATTTGACTCAATAGTTTTCATGCCAAGTTGTGGCCTAATCTCAAAAACGATTATAACAATGTTGGTAGAATTTATATTATAAATGGTTCACAAAAATAATCGTATCTTTTTATTCCCGAAGCAAAGCACGCTTATTGATGACTAAAGCTTCATTTCGACTGTGTGACAAACAGAAAAAAATATGTCAAGATTATTGTAATATACAGTAGTTAGGGCAATCAATACTTCCCTCTAATATTTAAAACAGCACCAAAATAATTGATCGATCTCTGGTTTCGAATCTGGTAACTTCTACCTTTGAAGTCGTGAATACTGTACTGTTTTACCAAAGGATATTCGGAATCCAGCTATTTTGCAAATTATTTTTCAATCTCTATTTACTTTATTGCAACTGTAGCCGAGTCTGCTATTATTTCTAGATCATTTTCGAAGAAAATGGTATTAGTATTAGAATATTAGTATAAGGAGTAAAAAAGTTAGGACACAATTCTCGTCAACTAATCTAAGGAAATAATATTACTGCTACACAAGTTTTTTCAGATCAGATGAGAGTAACACTTTTGTTTTTCGTTTCAGTTTTTATATTTTCGTGTTTAATAGTTCTCAAATGATATATATCTTCCATTCTTTCTTGTATTATTAATTTGGTTCTGTTAGTTCCTCCTCATTGGTTGTTTTCTCCTCACAGTTTTCATGACCTTATTTGGAATAGGCCTTCTTGCGCGTGTCTTGTCTCGGCCAATGGTAGCAGAGCTTAATATTCATTGGTCAACAGCTAAAGGCAAATTGTAGGACTTCATCCATATCCATAATACTCGTTTATATTCTGCTGCTCAGGCCGGGTCGCACAAAAGCCGTTTAAATTTTAACCGTGATAAATTTTCAAGAACCAATCAGAGAAGGCTTTTTTTTGGAAAAACGGCTTTTCCTATTGGTTCTCGTGGAATGAATCACGATTCAGATTTAACCGGCTTTTGTGCAACCGGCACTTAGTGTTTCAAACCTTCAAAGCTTTCAATAGATCGGTGATGGTAATGGTACAACAAACAAAACTATTATCTCAAATAGTTTTGGGTTAATAAGTGATTTCGACAATATAAAGTATTGTTTAAGTTAAGTTGAAACCCTCAAAAAGTATTGGGTTTGTTCAATTATTTTCGTGAATTCATCCCGGATATGTCACAATTAATAAGTTCATTGCGAGAATTACTTGAAAAATCTCATAAATGTGGCATTGGTTGCCAATCCACTCAGAAAGTATTTCTGAGCCATTCAGAAAGGGTTTCTATTAAGTTTTACACAAGATCCAACTAAATAATAAATTATTTAATTGTATGGTATGAGATGTTGTGGTAATTCTCCATAATTGAAAGACTTTTTCAATAACCTCAACGTCTTGTTATCATTTTTATAATAATAAATCGTTTTGATATTACCATAGCCACCTCTAATACAAGGCCCCGGCCTACGATATTGCACCGTCGCAGTGTAGGCCTAGAATCTAATGCATGATTGGTGGAAAAGATTTAAAAAATAGCAGCTGATCTTTCTCACCAATCATTTGTATTAGATTCTAGGCCTACACTGCGACGTTTCAATATCGTAGGCCGGGGACTTGTATTAGAGTTGGCTATAGGTGCGTACAGATATACGCGCCGCGAACATTAGCAATTCACTTTTAATCAGCTGCCTATATCTGTATTTTTACAGATATAAAAAGCTTGGCATCAGCTGATTAAAAGTGAATTGCTCATGTTCTCGGCGCGTATATTTGTACGCACCTTATTATATTATCCATGCTGCAGGTTGTATGCCAAGTTTGAGTAATAATTTCAGATGAGAGTTTTGTATTCACTTACGAAATGTGATTGTTCCTCTTAAAACAAATAAAAATGTTCTCCTTATTCCACGTGATATTTGGAAAATACTTTCCTTCCGAATAGAACCTTGCCATTGACCCTAAATGCATAATATTAGGCTAGTCTCGATTCTTATCAATAAATTTTATTCCTCAAGTAAGCCTAAAAGCGAGTTTCAACAAAATAAGGGATTCACCAGAGCCTGTAGTCACTAATGTAACAAATATAAATGTTCTTCTTACTCTACGAGATCTTTGGAAAATACTTTCCTTCCGAATAGAACCTTGCCATTCCTCCTGAATGCATAATATTATTCTTCTTTCTTATCAATAAATTTCATTCCACAAGTAAGCCTAGAAGTGAGTTTCAGCAGAGAAAGGTTTTAATACACCAAAGCCTGTAGTCACTCTCTTAAACTATCCTGAAATTTGTGAAATGGATGAATGACTTTCTTACTGACTTAGGTCGATTGGGAAGTTATCAATGGTTCATACAAGAATGAGGCTATTCAATCTTCATTTCAAGAATCAACTCTACTAACTAGTTGTTAAACAAACCGAATCCCTGAAGTGTAGATGATGATGATGGACTTGATTTTCAAATTCAAATTCAAATTTATTTCCACAAAGTAGGTACAAACATTCAACTATAAAATACAAATGCAATTCACCACAATCAATTCATATAAATAACATTTCTTACTAAAAAATAATAAATTGAACAATAATAGCATTAATACTTCTATTCCTAACTAGTAAGAGTTATAATGCACAATCAAACTGAATGGATTGAGGATTAGCATTACATCATTATTCAAAACTTCAAATAGCATACGCTTGATGGAAATCTACTGGAATGTGAGAACTTGTCCGCCAGTAGGAGTAGCGCCCCAATACTAAGAGAGGAAAAAATGACTAACTTGTTAGTTGCGGTGGGCAGACTGGGAATATATTCTATAAATCATGAATGATTGTTCTTTGAAATTCGGTTACAATACTGTTTCTATTATTTCTCCAATGGATCAAGAATGGATGAAACTTGTAATGTGAACAATATTATTTTCTAGGGAATATGAGTTGATGCAGTTATATAATTTGCTGTATGAGATAATTCATTTTCTCAACTACCTTGTAAGCGATTCTTTACCATGAACATGCACTTCCTAGATATTTACATTTTTGCCGGAGTTAGATTTCTTATAGAGGAAAAATACCATCCAATATTAATGTTGTGAAGTTGTGCTCCTGGGAGGGTTATCTCTTATGATAGAGCCCCACGTTATGAAGCTATAACTGTATAAGGTGGTAAATTTCAAATCCTTTACAGCTGATACGATGTTCTTGAGATTTATAAGAGCAGTCGCTAAATTCCCTCTTTTGCGAATAAATTCACAAAAAATTAAGGCCGTCCGGCTCGCAAAATTACTGGGTTCAAACCTCAGCTCTAGCTCAGTGGTAGATACATGGATTTTACAAATACAATTAATCACCATAAAGTTCAATGACCTGTGATTAATAGTTCTTACCGCTGCTTCTATGAAGTTCTTCAAGAATACCAGTGAGGAAATTAAAATAATATTTGATGACTGATTATCAGTAACCATGTACCCACTAGAGAATAATAAAGACCAACTATAGTTTTTTCTAGTTGATTCTTAAAACGCTCGTCATGAATACAGGTATTCACCAATTTATCCTTCCAAAATTCCTTAGAACTTACAACGCCAGTTCTTGAAGCTCTCTGGATCCTTATATGATATAACTGGAACCTTATAAATATAATTTTCAATATACTTGTTCTGGCAAACTAATATGATTATCATCAAAGGATGATAAATACTGAGTGCTTTTAATAAGATCAATATTACTTGATTCAATAACTTTATATGCTGCTGAATATCTATTGGTACTAAAACAGCTCAAACTGTATATCACGAGATGAGTTAGGATATAATAAAAAATTCTATGCTTTTGTATGCTGACATAAAACACAAAATATATTCCCATAAAACAGTGTATATAAAACATTCGATATATCTATAATTTTTCTTAAATAAATTCTTTCTAAAATCTGAATAATTATCACAAGATTTAATAGCTTTCACAGTAGTGAGTTTCAAATTTATAAACACATTATATTCAATACTGATGCTTAGACTTCCAGTCAATTCAAAATTCTACAAATATAAACCTGTTTGGTTCATAGATTTGATATGATATACTTTGCTCAATTAGCAAAAATAATAATTAACAAATTAATATCAAACATGAGATCTCAGGGATTTATATGAGTTCGGGCCGTGCATGGAAGTAAGCTTCCTACATATATCAAATAAATTTATAAAATGTTCTTATGAACTATGTGATATCACTCAACACGTTGTGACTCTTTCTTTAATTCAAGTTAATTTGAATAGCGCTTCTAATTAGTTTCCCCACTATACGTAGAAAACCTAAAACGAGCTCGTTTGACTTATCACTCACATAAATGAAGTTCTTGACGGTCTCGTGGATTGAATTAATTATTTCCAATAATTAATTAGGCAGGCTCCTTTCGTCTCTGCTGGGCTAACGCGTGGTCCAGATTCTTATAAGTTTCTTTTTTTTAATTAAAGATATATTTATAGGGAACAATTACGATTATGAACTCTTCAACAACACTGAGTTCACAGATAATTTAACATTTGATACAAATATTTCACATTTAAAAAGGGTTTGGCTTGATAGTTTTTGAAATTTTAAAAGGAAGAAAGAACCCTAAACTCCATGTGCATCCTCTCAGGTCAAGATCTTAAGCCAGAAGAAGGAGGTTTTCAGAAAAATTTGTCTCTTCCTAGAATAATTTTGTAAGCTACTCTCTGATTGGCCTTCAATTTAATAAACTCAATACAATTGGTCGCCTCAGAATCAGGGCTTCCTCAACTTTATAATAGAAAAAATTAAAATAAAAAGTTTCTATATAAATACATGGAGTGTTTATCTTGAATTAATTTCATAAATAAATCGTAACATACGATTTTAATAGATAATACTTTTCGTTTTTTATATGAGTTTTGTATACTCTTGGTTTTTCGTGCTTTTTAGATTATAATAAATATTTATACAGAAATAATAGTTGTTCGTATTTCTACACATCAATTTCCTTTAGTATACATAATATATCCTTTGTGAATAAATTTTATATAATTCAACCTGTTATACTGGTTGATCGAGTGATCAGCTGATTCGCTCAGCATTGATTCTAATAATTATCGATTTATTCAAGATCGACTAATTCTTTTCAAAATGTAAACAAATAATTCTAACCTCAATGTTCATGCAAACTTTTATTTTTTATAATCCGCCAATAATAAGTAAGCCGCTTTATAATTTTTTAATCTTGCCAATGGGTTCTCATAGTTATAGAATCACAATTATACATGTTTTCTTATCGTTTTTGATAATACTATTACTCCTAATCGCTAATAATATTCGATTTAAGTTGGTTGATCCTTTGACTTGGTCTAACCTCCTTTCCCTTTTATAATTCTATTAAAATTCATTGGTTCATTTTAAAATATTTGATGGTACTAAAGTACCACGTGACAATGTTTATGGTTCTATCCAATGCTTTTTTGTCGAGGTCCTATTAGGCACTCTGTTCCCATCATATCAGGTCCAACTATTTGTACAACATTTGCTATTTATACAACATAATATTCCATCATTTGACCAAATAGCTCACGGCGTTAATACACTTTTCCATACAAGACGATAATTTCACCTTGGGTGCCAATAATATTGCCTCGTTTAATTTCCCTCGAGTTATTCTAATATATAAAACATTCATTTTTGTCATCTTACTCTCACATCTTTCTCTGAATCACATCCTCAGAAGTTCTTGCCATCGAAGTTCACAAATTGCTGGAAAAATATTAAGATACGGAGGTGCTTTCCTAAATAATGTAGTGAACTTGATTGTGAAATACCTGGAGCTGAGTGACGAGAGAAAAGAGTCAATCAAAAATTATTTTTTGAAACTTTTATTTTTAAAAATTTGGGAGAAGACAGTTTTGGGCTATGCCTGTTGTCTTCTCCCAATCATATTATATATTATAATTATTATTTGTGATTGTCAATGAAATGGATAAATAAATAAAAATATAAAATGAGAGATTCTGTGCTGGAATATCCACTGAGAGGTAAGTTGAACATTGGAAATGGATTAAACAGAATTAGCCGTGAATTTTATAAACAGAGATGAGTATTCTACAGTTCCATTTAACAAAAATAATAGAACCTCGAGTTTGGGAAATAAAAAATGTGCAAAAAACAATCAGATATATTCTCAGAGCTCCGTAAGTGTAAGAATTAAATCATTGGAAAACAATTTCCTGGCCGAATAAAATATTATTTATTATTTCAAACAAGAATGAACAGGTACTATAACATCTGATATACTGGTATCTGCTACCTTCTATAGAAGGCAAGGCAGAGAATAGACAACGCTGTTGTACTATTTTTCTCCACTTTGAATTATACCTCGGACCTCACTATAGTAATTATGTCAGCTTCATTCGTCATACACAAGTTCATTGAATTGAGGTTTGATTTCATCCATTAAGCACAAGTTTATTTAATTAAAGCTGAATTTCGAAATCTATTTAATCAATTGAGGAATACTGCAACAGGATTTGAATATATTCAAAGGACTAGAGAATCATTCAATTATACTGAGTCCGGATGTAATTATTCATAGCTAAAATTTGTCAGTATATTTTAAAGCATGTGTTGTATTTTAATTTGTAGTTGAGTATTGAATTAACTGCCATGAGACGATTGCTTTAAAACTTGTCAAACTGATGAGTTCCTATCAATTCTTCTGGAATACAGAAGTATATAATTCATGCATGAGTATATGATACTTCAGAGTATCATCATGATTCAATATACTAATGAAACATGATAATCATTGCTGATTATGAGTTTTACCATATTCATGTACTATTGAGATAGTAGACGATTTTCCAAAACCGAACTATTGAGATTGTATTAGTTTTCATCAAACATGGTTAATATTCTTCAAGATTATGAATATTGTCTATTATTATTATTATTCATAAGTTTTTGATGATTTTGGCACTTGAAGTATAGCTAGTGCTTGAGGTTGGAATGAGAAGAATTTTGTAAGGTTTTATAGAAATTTATTTAGGTTGAAATTTCATCTATGCAGGAGCTTAGAAGAAAGACTTGATAGCCTGGAAGATACCGGTGTTCTGGTTGTTCTCAATCTGGTTCTGGCTGGTAACCTGGTTGGTGTACTGGTTCTGGTTGTTGAACTGGTTCTGGTTGTTGATCTGGTTCTGGTTGTTGAACTGGTTCTGGTTGGTGTACTGGTTCTGGTTGTTGAACTGGTTCTGGTTGTTGAACTGGTTCTGGTTGGTGAACTGGTTGTTCTGGTTCTGGTACTGGTTGACCTGGTTGTTCTGGTTCTGGTACTGGTTAACCTGGTTGTTCTGGTACTGGTTGACCTGGTTGTTCTGGTTGTTGTACTGGTTGACCTGGTTGTTCTGGTTCTGGTACTGGTTGTTCTGGTACTGGTTGACCTGGTTGTTCTGGTACTGGTTCTGGTTGTTGTACTGGTTGACCTGGTTGTTCTGGTTCTGGTACTGGTTGTTCTGGTTCTGGTACTGGTTCTGGTTGTTGTACTGGTTGACCTGGTTCTGGTTGTTGAACTTCTGGTTCTGGTACTGGTTGTTGAAGTAGGTCTCCTGGTTCTGGTACTGGTTGTAGAACTGGTTCTTCTGGTTCTGGTTGTTCACGTTGTTGACCTGGTTCTGGTTGTTGAAGAAGTTCTCAACCTGGTTGTTCTGGTTCTGGTTGGTGTTGACCTGGTTCTGGTTCTGGATCTGGTTGACCTGGTTCTGGTTCTGGTTGTTGTTAACCTGGTTAACGTTGTTGACCTGGTTCTGGTTGTTGTAGAAGTTCTCAACCTGGTTGTCCTGGTTCTGGTTGTTCTGGTTCTGGACCTGGTTGTTCTGGTTCTGGTTGGTGTTGACCTGGTTCTGGTTGTTCTTGATCTGGTTCTTGGTGATCTGGTTCTGGTTCTGGACATGGTTGACCTGGTTCTGGTTGTTGATGAGGTTCTCAACCTGGATGTTCTGGTTCTGGTTGATCTGGTTCTGGACCTTGGTGTTCTGGTTCTTGGTGATCTGGTTCTGTTGGTTGACCTGGTTCTGGTTCTGGTTCTGGACCTGGTTGACCTGGTTCTGGTTCTGGGCCAGGTTCTGGTTCTGGACCTGGTTGACCTGGTTCTGGTTCTGGACCTGGTTGATCTGGTTCTGGTTCTGGTTCTGGACCTGGTTGACCTGGTTCTGGTTCTGGACCTGGTTGACCTGGTTCTGGTTCTGGACCTGGTTGACCTGGTTCTGGTTCTGGTACTGGTTCACAAACTGGTTCTGGTTGTTAACATTCTGGCCTACAAAACATAGAACCAGTCATCAGTTAAACGTGTCAACATTCTTTCATTGTGAATTCACACAACAACAATATATTAATTCAAATAACATTTCAATAAAATTCCATATATATTGAAACTGATGGTATCCCCAACATGTTTATAAGTTGTTGTTCAAACATTTGTTGATATTATTATAGATTAAATGTTGGAGAAATTGCATTTGAGATTATGAGATTATTTGAGAATTACGTTTTAGGATCAATCTAATCCTATAGGAATACCAATCAAATAAAACGACCCAAAGTGTTCAAAATTATAATTTTCCAAACATATAAATAATATGGCTAGGTTGAGAGGATAATCAGGGCTCAATAGTTATCAAGAATAAATAATTTCTTGAATTTTTAGACATTTTAGTTACTATCATTTTTTCAAATTAATGATGTTCAATGATTCTGGATAACAAAAAGATTGCATCATTTTCTGAGTCAATAAATAAAACGGAAAACAAGAGACAATGATATCCTAGTGAGCTTGAAATTAGGCCTTCTATCACTTCAATTGAATTATTCCTCCAACTTATATTCAATTCAAAATACAAGATAAAAGTCTAGAGGATAGTTAAGTCGTGCTTCCTGGCCTATATCTATTACCTGAACATTTCAATGAATGAATATCGACAGAATCTTGATATCTCAATAACTGAGTTGAATAAGACGAATCTCATTTGATTGACAACATAATTGCTGTATCCAAGGTATTTGTAGTAACAAGGTTCTTCCCATCCAGGTTATTAATCCATGGTATTCCTTTCAAAGAGACATTCAATAGCTGGAGAAGAACTCTTTTGAGATGAAAGTTACTAAAATGTATAAATTATAAAAAGTAAAGTACAGTAGTTCACTTCATTAATATTATTGTGATGGATGAATATGAACCCAATTGGTTTTGAAAGAGTACTATACCTCCTTTTTTATGGATAGATAGTTGTTCAATCATATTGATCAATGCTAAGCAATTCATTGAAGCCAGTTATTATTGTAGAAACACTGGTGAGTTTGTTTGAAAATTACGTGGTTTAGATGTCGATGTATGAGAGTCACTTCTTATAGAAGATTTGACTTTCGTTTTTTAACAGAGAAAATTTTTAATAGAAGAGATTCTACAAGCCTTGCCACCAGTAATTGATATTTGAGGCTTGAATTATTTGCTTCATAGAAGACGCATTTTGTCATCAATTTTACAAATTTTGCAAGTGATTTTGAAAAAGAATATTATTATCAAGGCTATTGTGTTATTAAGGTTTATACTAGGAAGGTTCTATTCAAGATCTTGAATTATCTCCATTATTCACTATTTGAATGTTAACAACTAAAATTTCAAGTCACATAGACTGTAACCATGGTGATAAATGTTATTCATTGAGGAGAACATCAATACTCTACAGGTAACCAATGCATAGATGAGAATGAATGATTCACTTTCATCGATGCATTGTCTGACAAATTAGAATATTATAATTCACTCTCAATCAGATATGATGCTATTTCTATCAAATTCATTATTATTTTGGAGTTTACTATCATTATTAATTATTCGAAGATTCTATTTCATATATTACTTGTGTTGAATATTAACTATTGGAAATAAATCACTTCCATGCATGATAATTTGAAATGCATTTTTAGTATTGTGATGGAAAGCAAAATATATTCAGAAATTAAAAATTTAACTCACCATTCTGGTTGTTGAACTGGTTGTTCTGGACCTGCCTGTTCTGGTACTGGAACTGGTTGTTCTGGTTCTGGTACTGGGTGTTCTGGTTCTGGAACTGGGTGTTCTGGACCTGGTTGGTCTGGACCTGGGTGTTCTGGACCTGGTTGTTCTGGTTCTGGAACTGGGTGTTCTGGACCTGGTTGTTCTGGTTCTGGTTGTTGTACCTCTGGTTCTGGAACTGGTTGTTGTAGATCTGGTTCTGGACCTGGTTGTTGTACTGCTGGTTCTGGAACTGGTTGTTCTGGACCTGGTTGTACTGGTTCTGGTTGTTGTACCTCTGGTTCTGGAACTGGTTGTTGTAGATCTGGTTCTGGAACTGGTTGTTCTGGTACTGGTTCTGGTGGTTGTACCTCTGGTTCTGGAACTGGTTGTTGTACTGCTGGTTCTGGAACTGGTTGTTCACGTTGTTGTACTGGTTGTTGAAGCACTGGTTGTTGTATGGGTTGTAGAATGGGTTGACGTTGTTGTAACCATTGTAGTTGTTGTACTGGTTGTTGTATGGGTTGTAGTTGTTGTTCTGGTTGTTGAATGGGTTGTAGTTGTTGTTCTGGTTGTTGTTGTAGTTGTTGCGGTTGTTGTATGGGTTGTAGTTGTAGGTCACTCCATTCCTCTGGTTGAAGTCAACGATGTTGTTCTTGGTGGTGATGTCAACGTTGTGGTTGTTGTTGTTGTTGTGTGGGATGACGGCAGCTGCGGCAAAGCCGACGAGAGCCAAGAAGACCAGAGAGCACTGCATGATGATTGAGTGAGTTCTTCGAAAAGGACAATTAGTCGAACGCTGTCCGCTCGTTATATACTCTCTCATTATCTGTCTCGTCGCTGAAAGGTCACGAGGTCCTCGTATCAAGCCATTGTAAGACTACTCTACAGTTTTTATGTGTGATTACACCTCTTGTCAATTTTTCATATATTGTGGAGTATTTCAAATTGATTTCTGCACTGAATGTGTACTTGGATACCTGAGTTTTATCAGAATGAAATTGGAAATTGAATTAAATTATCCCAGATTAGTTGATGTCATCAATCAGGATGTGGAATATTCCTAATCGATTCCTACTCTTACTATTTACTTACTAACTGAGTGGACTATTGAAATTACCATCAGGATTGTTATAGGTTTTATCTAGTCTACGTTGTGGAATATATTTTGAAAATGTCTCGATTCTTTCTGTAGAAGCTAAAATTTGATCAGTAGAAATAGATGAATCTACTCAACATTGGTTTCACAATTGATTATATTTTAATGTTTCAAGTGAGACATCAATCTCAATCACTATTGAAGTTTCGATCCTTGACAATATATATGTAATTCTTGATACATTGATTTCTCTTACCAAACTTTCATCGGTTCGTTGAAATTATTGTGTTTCATAGGATATACTTACTTTTCATCTGTTAATCAATATTACAAAATTTAAAATCTTACTTCAGGTCTAGAATAATGCTCTTTTTGATACTTACTCCATTGATTGATTTTTAAAATAAATTTTAATCTCTTCATATAAATAATAACGCTTCTTAGAATCTACTTACTGCTCATCTAATGATTAATTATAATTTCAAATCTCTCTTTGGGTTCAGAATAATAGGCCTACCCTCAATTCTCATTTATTTGAATTCTCATCCATTATAAAATATGAATTTCAATCAATTTTAACAAATAATAAACACATTATCAACAAGTGAAAGAAAGAAATCAGCCATTTTTTGTGCATTGTCCTAAGTACACTCAACAATATATTTTTCATTTTTCGACCGAATTTGACTTATGATGCATGCTTTTGGACCGCCCTGACGAGCCGAGAAGAATGAAGTGTAGTACGATGAAATCTGAGCATTGTGTCAAAAGTTATAAGAGTTTTAAATTTTGATCCTTGAGGTGTCCTTAAGCTGCCTCTCCACTAGGAAATACTGAAATGAAGTGCATCTTGCGGGTGATTCTCATAGAACATGATCTCATGAACTCATGTCATTGTGCGAAATATCAATGTGAAGACAATGTAGTTGGTGATGATGGTTGAAGCTAAAAATTAGGTGTTTTTCACAATACAAGGAGCATTGTTGTCAGGTGTACCTGGAAATCTATTTGAGATAGAGCGCTCTCCCTGATCTCAGAGCGCAAAAATACGCCCAGAGGGATTTTGAATTATACATCTAAATGTTAACAATCGGAAAATATTGTTGATCAGGAACTGAAATTCATCAAAATTTATTTTTCCTTCAAATTTCACTCATTTTTGAAAAATCATAGCTCAGTACTCATTGGAGATAAAGAGTTCCGAATGATCTCATTTTGTTCAGAATCTCATGATTTATAAAAAAAAAAATGCGAGAGCAAATTTTTATGTCTGATTATGCGATTTGGCAGAAATAGCTGAAAACTTGAAAATGAGCCGAAAATACGAGGTCTTTGGGCCACTCTGTATCTAGCACAAGGAAATTTTGCATGAAGAGATTGGTTCTGAACATCTCTTATGTACCGAAATAATATATTAAAAAATCAGGACTACAATATAAATTGCATGCACCAATGTATATGTGGGACTATAACCCATGCTGCAGATTGTATGCCAAGTATGAGTAATTTCAGATGAGAGTTTTGTATTCACTCATGAAATGTGTGTGACCAAGGTTGTAAAGTGAACAATAATTATTTCTAGGGAATATGAATTAAGCTGTTATACAGTATGCTGTATGAAATAGTTCATTTTTACTTATTTTATTTATACATTGATAGATACAATATAATTCTCAACTATGAATGATTGGGGAAGGAACAACAGGCTTAAAGCCCAAAACTGTTCCTTTCCCAAATTTGGATAGAAATTGTCCAAAAATAGGTTATTCCCTACTATCTTGTAGGAGATTCTATACAATACCATGAATATAAACTACTTAGATATCTTTTTTTTGGTTGGAGTTCAATTCTATCATAGAGAAAATATAGCATCCAATTTAATCATCTATGGTTTCTATCTAATGATTCTTTTTTCGAGATCCTATTATGTACTTTGTTCCCATCATATTGGGTCCTACGAAATCAACTTTTACACTTCTCATTTGCTATTTATACAACATAATATTCAATCATTTGACCAAATAGCTCACGACTTTATTACTGTTCCATGTACAAGACAATAATCTTGCCTTGTATTACAATAATATTGCATCGTATAATTGTCCTCGAGTTATATAAAACATTCATTTTAGTCATCTTACTCTCACATCTTTCTTTGAATCATATCCCCATCCATTTCTCTCAAGATTCATGCAATAATTTTTCTCAATCTGAATGAATAACACAATTTGAGAATACTCGTGAAAAAATCCACTTATTGTAATGAGGTAGCCTTTTGGCTACAGAATTGAGTTCTAACAACTGTAGATACAGTTCTGTGTTTGTGTTTAGAAGACGAACGAGAATGTAACAAGTAGGCCCGGTTGCACAAAAGCCGGTTAAGTTTTAACTGTGATTAATTCCACGAAAATCAGAGAAGCTGTCTTATCAAAGAGGCCTTCTCTGATTGGTTTTTGTGAAATTAATCACGGTTGAAATTAAACCGGCATTTGTGCAACCGGGCCTAAGAGTAGTAAGTGAAAAGGAAGGGTAGTGAGGGTGTAAAAGAAAATCTCAATCATCATAACAATTCAATATTTTAGACATCAATCACAATTTTAACTTCAAAACATACATTGAATGGAAACTGTAAACAGAGTACGTCATATATGTATGGGAACCCTTTAATAAATTGGAGACTGTTGTAGATATAATACCGTAACTTTCAGGATAAGTTATTGGTCAAATACTCTACCTTTTGACGTACAACTGAATTTCAACCCCTCATAAGGGGGTGACTTAGGGGTTGTAACTCGAATATTTTAAATGTAGACACCCATTGTGTGGTACATCATTTTAAAGGCCTTTTTGAAACAAGAAACATCGATAAAAATGTTCTATGATACTTTTGTTCAAAATGGCAGCTGATTAAGGTTTGAGTTTTTAAAGAAATAATTGATAAATTCAAATCTAAAATTCACGAAACCTTACCAAAATGGAATTGATTAGTTTCTCAAAACTGGAGGCCATAATGATCAAACAGGAATTATTTCTTCAACAGAGCTTTGGTGTGTACCAAATTTAATAAATTATTCCCATTCTAATTTATGATAATACGTGATTCAGAATTTATATTTCACAGTACAATTTCAAAGCATTTCGTATAAAATTTCCACAATCCATAAATATTGAAGGTGTCGATTAAAATAACCATTAAAGCATGGGAAACTATTTTTAGTTAACAAATTACAATGTCAGCTGCATAGAAGTCATTGCTTTATTATCGGTCATAAGCTGAACAAAACTTATCACATTTGGAGGAGAAAGCGTCAAGAGCATTGCGATTTTAAAAGTCAATTTTTTTCGACAGAAAACTCGAAATTTATCTACTATTATTTTTGTCTGGTGGTGATAATGAATGTAGGTGTTATTGAAAAAACTTTCGAGAATTTGCTTATTAATGAAGATAATTGTGCTGACTCTTAAAGGTCTCACAGGGCTATCTAACCGCTAATGACAAATTCGCCCGAAAAAAAAACTATTTGTGAGAGTGGAGTTTATTGATTTGAGTATTGGAAGATAGTAGGTTTTTTCAGTACACATATATCGTATTATTAGAACTTTCTAGTAAATTGTAGCATAAAATATAGATTAATTAATGTGTGAATGTGATAACATTGTCTGAGTTGTACGTTTGACATTACTTTCGCGGTCATGAACTGAAGCTGGCTATCTTTATTATTATCAGGCACAGTGTATTCGTATCTACAGTAGTGAAATACATTTTTTATTGTCTCTACATTGTATCATGAACTCTGGTTCGTACAGGTTGTGTGCGCTCTGGTTTTTTCTCTATACAATGTTGGTAGCTTGTATTAGAATATGAAAATTGATTTTGAAAGTGTAGTCTTTTCGGTCCCAAATTACCTGACTATTAGTTGAACTGTAATGTTAATAATATTACTAAGCCCAATCAATCTTGAAATAATTTGAAAGTTAATTTTGAACATAAAGTCTCTTCAGTTTCAAAGTAGTTGACTATTAGTTGAACCGCAATTTTAATAATCAATATAACTAGGCCTGATTAATTTCAAGAATAAATTTGAAAGCTAATTTGAATGTGTTGTTTTTTCAGTCCTAAAATTAGCTGACTATCAGTTGAACTTATTTCAAAAATCAATTCTACTAGGTCCACAAATTTCAAAATAAATTTGAGAGCTAATTTTGAAAGTGTAGTTTATTTCAGTCCTGAACTACTGACTTTTAGTTTAACTTATTTCAAAAATAAATTTTACTAGGCCCAGTAAATTTAAAAATGAGTTTGAAAGCTAATTTTTCACGTGTAGTCTCTTCAGTCCTAAACTAGCTGACTTTTAGTTCAACTTATTTCAAAAATCAATTTTACTAGGCCCAGTAAATTTGAAAATAAATTTGAAAGCTATTTTTGAAAGTGTAGTTTTTTGGTCCTGAACTACTGACTTTTAGTTGAAATTATTTCAAAAACCAATTTTACTAGGTCCAATTAATTTCAAAGTAATTATTAAATAGTTTGTTAAATGATAATGTTTGTTTGTTTAAATTGATACAAGTTGATAATAATAATTTGATAACTGACAAAATTCAATAACGTTTCAAATCCAAAACAATAATCAGGATAGCTGAAAATAATATTGCTTGCTCGTATGTCCATTATTTTGAAAATGATCTAATGATTCTATTGAAGTTGGAGATGAACGTATGAAATGTTGTTCAGAGAACGTTATAGAGTGAATGAACGTGAATGAATTTGTATTGGACGCGATTACAGAGGAGTGTTAACTTCTCTTTTCTTCATCATATAATATACATTTATCATTGAAATAATTGGGATTGAAAAATATTGCGAACCGTTTGCTATTTCTCTTCTAGACTTGAATAGAAGAAAAGGTATGAATAAGATATGTTTCATCTCTGAATTCTTTAATAATACTAAAATCTCAAATACAATACCCTTGCCTAACTAATAATGAAGAAAACATTATTGGAATAGGGTGGATTTCAACTTAATTTCATTGCTATTGAAAGTATTGTTCAACATTGTAGGATATCGTGGATAAAAAAGTTGTAACTCAAACTGATCTGATGATAATTTATGTTAGCTGAAGAGGAGATAAATATCTTTTAATCAAGCACCAAATCAAATAACATTGATTGTTCAAAGAATTTGGATTTTTTATGTTGATTGTCATTAACACTAGTCTGAGAGACTAAACATCACTATAAATCTTGCACTATGAAAAACTATAAAACATCAGTTCATACATTGATGGTCCAAAAGTTATGATATCTGTTGCAAATTGAACCAACTTGAACTTGAACCAATCAATGCTTGAAAATATATTTTCAGCTCAAAAATAAAATAAAAAGAAACATAATAACAATTCATCCGATGTATTAGAATTACCAACAAGTTGTTTAAAAACCAAAGCACATTTCTCTCCTGTGAATGAAGATAATTTGGGATCAATAATAATTTCTCCCGAAAAGATCTCTCAGTAAAGATGTATCTACGTAAAAAATGAATCTATAAATAATACACCCTGCAAGACTGAACGAAGAACAATAATATTTACGATAGCTCACGCTATATTTCTGTAGAGAATATTGAAGCTTTTACAGATCTTTCATTCTATTTTTAGTAAGAGGAAGTAAACTGAAATATTCATGACCCTGAGAAGCTAGCATTAATTTCGTCTTTCTCTCCAAAATTTCGAATTACAGGCAACGAAAAGTTTCTACTTTGAATCTGTTGCAGCACTCAAGCTATCAATCTTTTACTTTTTAATCTTGTCTTCACATCTCCTTTTTACACTGATTATTATTCTTCTCTATCTCTCTATATTCTATTCGTCTATTCAAGGGTTCATTCTCAATATTTTGAGTTCAACTCGAGAACTCGAAATAAATTAGTTTTATCATTCTTAAATGGTATTCCAACTAGATTAAATTATTCATTATGCTGTAGAATGTTAATGTCTGTGGCCCCGTTGCACAAAAGCCGGTTAAATGTTAACCGTGATTAATTCCATGAGAACCAATCAGAGAAGGCTTTATTGAAAAGACGACTTCTCGGATATTGGTTCTCGTGGAATTAATCACCGTTAAAATATAACCGGCTCTTGTGCAACCGGCACTGAATATCCTTTTCTGATAAATATTTCATAGTTCATACTAATTATCAACGTTCAACGTCAACAGGCGATATAGTAGCCTTATACAAAAGTCGGATTCTTGAACTTATAGTAAGCTTGATAAGATTGACGATTGCTCAGATATCAATTACACTTTGAAATCACAAAGTAGAAGTTTGTGATTCTTTTACTTCTTCTCTGTGAAAATGGGAAAATAATTTAAAAATTCATCTTAATCTTACTAGAAAAACTCCAATGAATTTTAGAATTTGAACATGAATCTATTGTCAGAAATTGAAAAGATGAATTCATGATCCATTGATAGTTATCAAATCCTTATCAGCTTCGAAATATGTCGGTCAATTTCAAACGTCTTTAAGGTCATGTTCGCTAAAAATCATAGGCCCTGTTGCACAAAAGCCGCATAAATTTTAATTGTGATTAACTGTACAACCAATCAGAAAAGGCGCTTTTGAAAAGACGACTTTTCTGAATAGTTCTCGTGAAATTAATCACTGTTGAAAATTAACCGGCTTTTGTGCAACCGGCACAAAGTGATTTAGTTTTTGAAAAATATCTTTTGAAAGTACGATGATGATTTTTATCATTAAAAAAATTTCCATTTGATAAGAAAATGATCGTGAGTTTTTCATCCCGTATTAGTGCACTGACATGAAATCTTGACACAGAAGGTTATCAGTGTGCAAAAACTCCACTGTAATCAAAAAGTCATGATACTGTATGCATAGTATGATACAGTATCACGATCATAGTATGATACAGTATTACGATCATAGTATGATACAGTATCACGATCATAATATTATACAATATCATGATACTGTATCACAGTATGATACAGTATTATGAGAAATTGACGCAAAAGGTCAACAGTGAACAAAAGTCTACTCACAACTGACAAACGGCAAGAGAGAACTTTTTTTAACAATCCGCCCACATATTCAATAAGTTTTTCATTCAACCTCAAAGAGTTCAAACATTATTTTGGATTCACTGGAACATATGAAGCTATCTCTTATAGAAGAATCACTTTTTTGAGGTGTCATGCATTCAGAAAAACGTGAAGCTGATTCACAATAAAGTGAGAATTGAGTATGCGATACTTGATTACTTCCTAATTCTTCTTCTTCGCCATTTCCTCTCTTCTTCTTCTTCTTCTTCTTCTTCTTCTTCTTCTTCTTCTTCTTCTCTTCTTCTTCTTCTTCTTCTTCTTCTTTTTCTTTTTCTTCTTCTTCTTCTTCTTTCTTCTTTAAAGTTGTGTGGTAGGGAGGACCAGGAGTCCTAACTCCGCCCTAATAAAGGCATATAATCAATCAATCAATCAATCTTCCTCTTAAAAAATGAATGTTATGATAAAGCATGAAACCCACACATCGCCGTATCAGAGACAGTGACCGGCACAGTGAAATATAATTTCTATGAGTTCTGATTGGACTATTCTCATTCAGTACGGCTTAACGGGTATGAATGGTTCCATTTGAACTCATGGAAATAATATTCTTACTGTACCGGACACTTTCACTGACACTGAACTGTGGGAATTCAGCTTTATCATAATTTCTAGACTATGTACAGCTTACATTTGACTTTTATCAGCTTGTTCTGATAAACTGAATATGCTTGAACCGTCTCAATCGAGTCTGTCTTCTTCTTCTTCTTCTTCTTCTTCTTCTTCTTCTTCTTCTTCTTCTTCTTCTTCCTCTTCTTTTCCTTCTCAATCGAGTCTATCTTCTTTACGAGTTCCATGGCTTCATCACAATGATTATCACTCATAGGGCAGTATGAATAAATACTGAGCATATTCTCATGAGCATGATCATGGAGCATAAGGTTTTGCTGATGAGCATTAGAAGCATAAGCATTTGCTCATTTTTATATGAATAAGCTTCACCTTATACTCTTACCTTATGCTTCTGAACTCTGGAGCAAATGCTCACGTATTTTGAAGATTTTTCATAAGCTGATTCGTCTTACTCTGTTTCTATAGTGAAATGTTAGAATGTGCTACCCAAAGACCTTAAAGATGCATAGACTCACATGCAGCGCTAGTGTCGTACTTGGAATTGAAATCGGCCATTGAGGGGGCAACCTATAAGATTATTACATACCAATGCTGAATGAAAAAGACTAAGAAATTGTCAAAAAACCACTGATTTATTGATGATTAGAAAGACCGGTTTCGGTTATTACACCATTGTCAATCTCGGATAAACTAAGTTTATCAGACAATTTCTTAGTCTTTTTCATTCAATATGAATAATTACCACAATATCAACTTCTCAACTACACAAAACATACCAATGCCTTTGTAATCTATAGTATTACAAATATATAAATATAATATCTCGTGCTAAAATACCCCAATGGCAGCCTTCAATATTTCAAGTAAGAGCTATCATTGGGAAGGCATAGGCATTGTGGGTTTATACCTCTTTAAGGTCTTTGGTGCTACCATTACCTGGTTCTACTCACGTAAGCGCTAAGTATGAAAGTGTAAACACAGCTTGTGCTTGGTCGTCTCCTCTGTTCTCTATCTATGAATCGAGTTTTAGGTTAGTTGAATTCTGAATTCTGAATTATTAGCGTAAAAAATGTCATCTCTATAATAAATTTCAGCATAAACTTATAATCTCAATAGCCTTTTTACAATCGTCCACATTCTGATCTTCTTAAATGCCTATTTCCTATTCTGTGATGGCAGGAAAAATAGAAGTAACATGAAAATTAGGTCTCTGCCACATTGGAAATAATCCATCCTATAGCTATCTTTTGTATTTATTCTTTCATAGGAATAATGGTGATATATATCGTGGTTGAATCTAGAAAGAGTTTTATAGTTCTCAACTATTGGTTGTGATCGTATCTGGTATAGTTTCCTCTTCCTAACAAAAATTAGTTGAGCCATTTTACTATTAGCAAAACGTGAATAGCTGCTCTAGACTAGACTCACCTTTTTAGAATCATTTGCTTCAAAACTAGAGCAAATGCTCTAGTTTATTCATACAATTTGAGCATAAGCTTTACTTTTGAGCAAATGCTCAAACTATTTTTTTGATGAATAGCTGCTCTAGACTAGACTCACCTTTTTAGAATCATTTGCTTCAAAAGTTGAGCAAATGCTCTAGTTTATTCATACAATTTGAGCATAAGCTTTACTTTTGAGCAAATGCTCAAACTATCTTTTTGATGAATAGCTGCTCTAGACTAGACTCACCTTTTTAGAATCATTTGATTCAAAAGTTGAGCAAATGCTCTAGTTTATTCATGCAATTTGAGCATAAGCTTTACTTTTGAGCAAATGCTCAAACTATTTTTTTGATGAATAGCTGCTCTAGACTAGACTCACCTTTTTAGAATAATTTGCTTCAAAAGTTGAGCAAATGCTCTAGTTTATTCATACAATTTGAGCATAAGCTTTACTTTTGAGCAGATGCTCAAACTATTTTTTTGATGAGCATTAGCAAAAGGTTTTGCTCACGTTTATTCATAGAAAATGAAGCATATGCTTAATATTCTAGAAGTTTAAGCAAATGCTCAACTTTATTCATATGGCTTCATTTATTGACTTCAATCATTAAAAAAATAAAAATGTTAATTGAAAATTTGACTATAACCTATAATAAATTGTGAGTCATAATATTGATTTATAGCTGATATTCAGGTGGAAGAGTAAATTTCATACTTCATGAAATTCTATGAAGAGTTGATACTATTGAATTTTAATAGTATCAATTTTCCATATTTATTAATTAGTTCACATAATAAAATGTTTCACCTTTTAAGTTTTCTAAACAACGAATTGAACAGTTCTGATTCGGCTTCACCTGTATAAGAATTGTATGGTATTCCAGTCAAGTATTTTGAATTTTGAGAGATTTCAAATACGATAGTAGAGTAGTCCAGTATTGTCATAGCATTTCGTGGTGGATCTCAATATACAGCAGGCCACTGGTCGAGGGGTCGTTTTCGTTTTGTTTGAAGGAAACTTTTTCAACCAGTATCTTCTCACATAACCAATGATAGTATATAGCTGTATATAGTATGTATTGTATGCTATTTTTGTCTAGTATACAGGTTGTTTCATAAGTAGTGTCGAAAATTTTAGGGTATTGTTCCTGGATGATCAAGTGTCCATAACTCAGCGGTTATCCTTATAGCTGCCATTTTGTTTTTTTCACTTAGGAATTTCAACTCAAGAACGAAATGTTGTATTGATCTATACTTTGGCATGAATATTTATGTTATAAAGACTCAACTTTAAGAAATAAAAGAAAAAAATTCGATTTACCTATTCAAAATGGCGGTCATTTTAAATTTTTTATGGCAAATTTCACGAAAACCGTTCACTCTACAGAAAATTTACAAGAGACAAAAAAGTTAGCAAATTTTATCAAGATTTCAAGGATACCTTATTTATAAGAATTGATCAAATAATAACAGTGAAATTAATTCTTTTCGTACTGCATGAATGCAAAAGACAAACAAGATCATCTGAAAAACATTGTAAAATCAGTTGTATATGGATTCAAAGCTTCATCTTAAATACAAATTGGAATTCAAAATTTAATATTGATGTTTAAATGGTGAAAAGTAGTCATACATGCAGTGCGAAAAAATCTAATTTCTCTGTTATTTTATGACAAATACGACATTTGTAGTCTCCTATCATCCAGGTACAATACCCTAAAATGTCCGACACTACTTCTGAAACACTCTGTATATTGTGTATCATCCTTGTCAAGTGCTAGTACTGTCCTTGGCTATATACTATAAAGCTGTATATTATAGTACTCGTATGTACTGTATTCTATCCTTGTCACATGCCATCTTTTTCGCCCCATTTGCGATCTCACTCACTTGTGCACAAATGAAATTCTCAACCTTTGACCTTTGTGCCACACAGAGGTGACCCATTATTTCCAGCCGTCAGCACGTGGTGCGGGTTGTCAAGACCTTAAAGCTAAAATGCCAGCATTTGTCCACTCGTTTCCCAATAGTTTGAACACTGAACGTCGCTCTCAAATTCGAAACATCCAATTTGTCCAATTGCGAACGGCAAAACTCATGAAAATACTTTATTATTAATGGGATTTTCATGTTTTCCTCGCATTTGTGATGAATTTTCACCGATTTAAACTATTCGAACATCGTCCTCTGTTTCCCTGTACAGTGAAATTCTAATTGTATAAATTAAATCGATCCAAGCCAATTTTGGTTTTAAGTGTTTCAGTGTGTATTGTAGACTAAATATTATTATTAATTGGGTTTCTATACTTGCCGGCCTTTCTCCACGGATTTTCTCTTTATCCGTTCCTGTTCGATATTGAACTTCTTCTTTCTCTTCTCACTGTAACTATTTTTCCACCTTAGACAATGATCGTATAGTGAGGTCCACGTTATAACGGCAATGGAGAAAGATAGGAGAACAACATTGCCGATCCTCTGTCTTGTCAATGCCTTCTATAGACGGTAGCTGGTACAGGTTCATTGATGTAATATCAACTGTTAATTCTCGTTTAGAATAACCAATACATTTTATTGAGCAAGAAATTATATTTTTCAATAATTTTATAATGAATTTTCATAATAAATTAAGATGAACTATTTTGTTAATTACTTATTACTTCTTCATTGTTAAAAGACGATCTGGTAACAGAGCAAAGCGAGAAAGAGATAACGCTATCCGCTTTTTTGAATGATAGACAATGATAGCAAACCATTGCTAATCAAACACTTCCATTATAACGTGGACCTCACTAGGGTTATGATAATCAATTGAACTATAGTGTGGTTCACGGTATAATGGCAGTGTTTGATTAGCAATGGTATTGTTATCCTTGTCTATCATTCGACAAAGCAGATAGTGCTATCCTTTTCTAGCTGTCCATCGTTTCCAGATCGTTTTTTAACAATGTATGAAGAAATATTATTAATTAACAATATATTCAATCTTAATTTTGAAAATGCAGGCTATTATTTAATTATTGAGACTATATTTTCTAAACGAATAAAACTATAATTGATCATTCTAAACAAAAATGAACAGTTAGTTTTATATCAAATATACCGGTATCGGTGAAAGGTAGAGAGCAACAAAGACAATTGATGCAGAAGTCATTAAAGAGAGATAGATTTACTTTTCCTCCACCTACTGTCAAAAGTACTTACTTTACTCCCTGAAACATGATACTAAAGTGTCACTTTTTCGCTCTCGGTACTAAAAAACAGAAAAACTCCCTAGGGAGTAAAAGTGACCCCATTTAAATAACATGGGAAGCATCTCTATTTTAAAAACGTACATTTGGAATAGGTCAGAAGGTCTAAGCTCAGATGAGGAAGCATATAGAGTAGTCATTAAACCAACTAAAATCAATACCTCAACCAGACATTTGATCGATATATAAAATTTATGTTTGTATGCTGAAATTATTATTACAAACTTCATATCACTATACTAAAAAAATGTATATATTTTTTTCTTTTATTCCATGTTATTCAAAATATCAGCCAACGAATATTACTTATTAACTAATCAAATTTGAAACGGGAACTTCATCATAGCTGCAGTTTTGGCTGTCATTGTTGTTACAACTTTAGCCGACAGATAGTGCTGTCGGACTAGAACTGTGATTACAAGCCAGCTGTTTCTGTTTACTTTTTAGATTATGTTGTAACACATTGTTTGTTCACATACGTTTCTAAAAATTATTTTATTAGTAGTTTTTATAAAAATGTAGGTGGAGGAAAAATGTTGTGTATATCACGAGTGAAACATTTTTTTTCTCCCTCAGGAAAATTGTTGCCCTTGGCTTCGCCTCGGGCTTCAAACTTTTCCCTCAGGGAGAAAAAACAGCACTTTTCACTCTAGATATACAAATAACTATTAAATACTCAGCATTCCTTATGAATATAAGATTAAAAATGAAAAAATATAAAAATATAAGACAAATATAGCATTAATGCTTCTCATTCAACCTATGCAATGCTGACACTTTAAAGTGAAATAGTCTACTATAGGCTATAGGCAATAGGCTATTCTTGTTTAGACAATAGTATTAATAAAGTCACTAAAGTGAGATAGATTTAATTAAACAGTCAGTAATCCTTAAGAATTGAAACCGTTCTGGGCTTACTTTGGTACTTTGACTGAAATTTGTGTAGTTCTGAATAATTCTATACTAGTAGTTCTGTGAACAGTAGACCTCACACAGTTTTCTCATCCACAAGTATCTGATGTGACATGTTCTAGTTGATTCAGTTGAATAACAATTCAGTTTAATCATAATTTACTCTTAAAAACTGATAAAGATAGAAAACTCACTTATGTTAATGAACTCAGTTCACGTTTGAATTTGTATCCCATATGATAATTTATCAAGTTCCGTGATAATCTTTCCATCTGATAAAAATATTTCTTACTATTTTGAAATTAATTTTTTTCAATCAAGAATATTATAATTTCTTCGGCATTATTCAGTTCATTCAATCATTTTTTATTTTATTTTCAATCACCTATTAAATTTGTTTTCCAAATGTGAGAATATTGATACTGATGGGCACGCATCATAAAAAATATTGAAACCCCACCTTATAGAAATATACACGGCCAGACATCTGTGTAATGCATGCAATGAACAATCCTCTTGTCAGCTGATTGATTATGAATAATCTATAGTCTGATTAATCCTATCCTCAAAGTAGATGATATATATAGTTACATTAGAGTATGAAGGAATTCCTTTTCTTTTCATATTATCCTTAAAATGCAAAATTTCAAAAAACCTTGTGTATACATCGACGCGCAGTTGAAAAAGGAATATTCCTGCCAAATCTCATCGAATTCTATCAACGCGTTTAGCCGTAATCGCGTTACATACAGACAGACAATAGAATATCCGAGTTGAAACATAGACCTCACTACGTTCGGTCAATAGCATTTATGATTCTCTTCCATACAATTTTGCCAGTTTAAAGTGAATTAGCCTTCTGTGAGCTACTCTTGTTGGAGTGACAAAGACAATTGCAGCGAAAGTAAGCAAGACACCTTTTAGTGGAAGCGAGAAAGACAAAATCGTAGAAGTATCAGTTGGCTATAAAGATGGGTTGACTTGTGTTAAGTGGTGACATACGTGACAAAGTGTGTTTACCGTTCACACGTAGGCAAACGGCCACCCAAGTACTTACTGCTTCCTGAATCAAGATTGCTAAGTAGTGACACACGGCCACCCAAGTACTCACTGCTTCCTGAATCAAGGGCGTCAGCCAACTTCGACTTGAAACTCTAGTGCAGGAAATACGAAAGATCTCGGATAGCAAGAATGCTCTAGGCTATCAGATAAGAAAACTGAAACCTAGTGGTATGAAATAAAACAATCTTATTGAGGTTAAGTTTCAGTTTAAGCTTTTTTCCTGATAGTAGCTTTACAGAAGAAACTTGATAAAGTACACCCCGTCATAGCAGTTTTTTACTGCCATCCCTTGAAACGTCCATATTATCTCGTTCAATCCATGATGTTTTACACCCCGATTTCTTAATATGTGATACATTTTTCGCCCCACTTGGATGTAATGAGCTGGTTTTCGTGCGTCATATGGAGACCGAAAATTATTGTTTTCTGACCAGGCCGGTAAAATTTTTACGGCCCTAGGGCTGTAAAATAACCTTGAAGTCAGCTGATTCTGATTTGATGTGAACATGTTTACAAACTAGTTTATGAAACTGAATCAGTTTATGCTTCTAGAATTGAATAAAGTATTCTACAATAAGATACTACCATTTTATCTGGATGAATGAAATACAGATAAGATATATTATAAACTATTCAAATTCGATTTTCAGAGTAGGATAGAACTTCTAACCTTAACTTCCGCAGTCGACGACAACAAGCATTGTCATTCAGATTGGTAGAATTTCAAGTGTGCTAAAACAACTGATCAAAAATCTTCATTATTTGTGTTTATTATTCAAGAATCAAAACATTTATGATAATATCATCTTATTGTATTTTAAAACAATAAAAAAGTATAAACTCAACCTCCCACATTAGAACATAATTGAACATAATCTTTTAGGTTATTTAGACAAATCAGAATAAGAATAAAAATACTTGGACAATTACTTGATAATCAGATTACCTCAGATTTGCTAGAGCTACGACCAGTTTTGCTTTCGGAAGTGCCTAATAAACAATTATTTTCATATATATTATATATATTGTTTTTTTTCTGTGTGGCGAAAAATAGCGTTCGCACCACGGACAAAAATGTTTTCCCGGCTCTCAATCTTTTCTAGTCCTCGGCCTACGGCCTCGGACTTGAAAACCGATTTCGAGCCGGAAAAGTCTCATTTTCGGCCCTAGGTGCGAAATATACTATTTTGAGCGGTCCCTTAAGGAGTACTAACTATATCGAGGTTCCACTATAGTAAGTGACTGGAGTAAGCATTTGTTATTGTTGTAGGGTACGAGATTTAAGAACTTAAGACTGTGCAAAGGGTAAAAATAAACTCTCTATTCGCGATATTTTTCAAAGTTTTTCGATTTGTTTATCATCAAGCTATCAAAATGAAAACGTTTTCTCACGAAAACAGTTTTTTCCGATCATTACTATTTGAGATATGAGCGCCTAAACTTTGAATTTTTGGGACAGAACATTTCAAATTCGGCAAAAAATAATTCAGAGGATAGACTCTTCATGGTATTTTTGATCTAGTGAAACAAAGTTTTTCTGAAAATATAAATTTTCAAGATATTTAAAAATAGCCAAAAATAACTTTTAGCTGAGTTATTTTTGGTAAATTGAATAACTTTTTCAAAAATTCATATTTTTCGAAATTTTTTGTTTTACTAGATCAACAATACCATTAAATCCTCTAAAGCTCATGGATTTATCTCTTACCGAATTTGAAATGTTCTGTCGCAAAAATTTAAACTTTAGGCGCTCATATCTCAAAAAGTAATGATCGGAAAAAAAGGTTTTCCTGAGAAAACGTTTCTATTTTAATAGCTTGATGATATACAAATCGAAAAACTTTGAAGAATATCACGAGTAGAAAGTTTATTTTTAACCTTTGCACAGCCTTAACATGAGGTCCACGTTATAATTGCAGTATTTCATCAACATTGGTGTTGCTATCCTAGTCTTTTATCCGAAAAAGCAGATCGCGCTATCTTTCTCTAGCTCCGGAAGGTTGCCAGATCATTTTCAACAATGTAGAAATATAATTGATTAACAACATTTTAAAACTCAATTATAGAAATGTATTATTCAATTAAAGAAAAGTATATTTTCTTGGCGAATAAAATGTAATTGATTATTTTGAACAGTTTCAAACAGATTGATTGTTTTCTTTATCTTTAATATTAATTTTTATTATTATTAAAATTTTTGATTTACTTTTTATCTTATTCTCTTCTATAATTCTTTCCATATTTTTTCATCTTTAAGTTTTCTTTATTATGTAATATGGTTATCTATTAATTGGTTATCAGTTTCAAACAGATTGATTGTTTTCTTTATCTTTAATATTAATTTTTATTATTATTACAATTTTTGATTTAGTTTTTATCTTATTCTCTTCTATATTTTTTGTTCAATTCTCAAACAATTTGACAAAAAACGTGTAATGTAAACATAACCTATTTTTGGACAATTTCTATCTAAATTTGGGAAAGGAACAGTTTTGGGCTTTAAGCCTGTTGTTCCCCTCCCAATCATTCATATTTGAGAATGATTGTATCTATTAATGTATAAATAAATAAATAAATAAATATAATTCTTTCCATATTTTTTTCATCTTCAAGTTTTCTTTATTATGTAATATGGTTATCTATTATCTTTTGTAAAAAAGACTCTTCATGGTACTGTCTGTGAACCTTTACATGTATATGTATATCAATAAATAAACAGTTAATATTAAATCAGATTATGCCGGTATCAGCTATCCTCTATAGAAGGCAGTGGCAAGGCAGAGAATCGGCAACGCTGGTTTTCTATCTTTATTTGCTGCCATTATTATGTTACCTTGTAACATTAGTTATTTGTGCAACTAGTGCGCAAAGTGTCAGTTTGCTGCACCGAAAGAAACGTTTACGGAATGGTTTCTTGAGTGCAGCAGAGGAACTTTGCGCACGTATTTCACATTAAGTTTTTCCTACAGTTACCATTGAATATGAAAAGTGGGTAATTATGGGTAAAATTGCCTGAAATCCATCGAATGTTTTTCTGTGTAATTTTATTATTGATAAAAACCTTAATCCTAAAATCCTAAAGTCCTCGTTGTCCTTGGTTATAATATATAATGAATAATAATTAGCGCGTTGTGCTTGGTTGCACCTCTGCTCACTATAGCAGCCACAGCAGTCACTGTTACCAACTTCATTTTGATTTTGCTGCACTGTTGCTCCATATAACCTACTTAGTATTTTGCGTTGCCATGTTGCAAATCTGGAGTGCAGAATAGTATATTTCGCACCTAGGGCCGAAAATGAGACTTTTCCGGCTCGAAATCGATTTTCAAGATTGAGAGCCGGAAAAACATTTTTGCCCGTGGTGCGAACGCTATTTTTCGCCACACAAAAAATAAAACAATAAATATATCAGAATAATTGTTTATTAGGCACTTCCAAAAGCAAAACTGGAAGGTCATAGCTCTAGCAAATCTGAGGTAATCTGAATATCAGGAAATTCTCCAAGTATTTTTATTTTTCTCATTTTCAGTGAATACAATCACATATCATATAAGAACAACAGGCATGGCCCAAACTATTCTGCTCCCAAATTTTGATAATGAATAACATGTCCGAAAAAATAGGTTGTTTTAAGTAGTTCCAAAATTATCCACCAGGTTTAGTGGTAAACGCAGTACTTAAGCTGTGTTTGGGTAGATTTCAATTTGTCTAAATAACCTAGAAGATTATGTTCAATATTATGTTTTAATGTGGGAGGTTGAGTTTATACTTTTTTATTCTTTCAAATCAATAAGATTATATTATTATGAATGTTTTGATTCTTGAATAATAAACACAAATTCTGTAATGACAATTTTTTGGATCAGCTGTTTTAGCGCACTTGAAATTTGGACGATCTGGATGTCAACAATCAACAATGCTTGTTATCGGAAGTTGAGGTTAGAAGTCCTATCCTACTCTGAAAATCGAATTTGAACAGTTTATAATATATCTTATTTGTATTTCATTCATCCAAATAAAATGATAGTATCTTATAGCAGAATACTTTATTCAATTCTAGAAGCATAAACTGATTCCGTTTCATAAAACATTTTGTAAACATGTTCACATCAAATCAGAATCAGCTGACTTCAAGGTTATTTTACAGCCCTAGGGCCGTAAAAATTTTACCGGCCTGGTCAGAAAACAATCATTTTCGACCTCCATATGACGCACGAAAACCAGCTCATTACATCCAAGTGGGGCGAAAAAATTTTTCCCGCACTAGAGCGGAAAAGTGATTCTTTGCGTTCTGTAATCAGTGCAGCAATGACCACTTTTCAACGTAACTGTAGGAAAAAATAATTTCTAATAACAAGAAATATAATCCGGTAGCAAACGATATTATTGTCAGCGAAGTTGAAACCAAGAGGTGATTTAGTTGCTGAACTACTTGCTTGTGATTGGCTGGAGGCGTGGCCTGTTTATAATGACCTAAGTGGAGCGACCAATAGTATTGCGTGAACATTTTAAAGGCGGTTCCACTTTAACCCACTCTGATTGGTTGGTAATGTCATGGTTGGCAATCGGCAGCACTGTTCTCTTATGTTTATTCACTGCCATTGTACGTAAGTAGGACCTCAGTATATAGTGACTGTATTAACCATTTATAGTGAGGTCTACATCAATTGAGATTGAATATTTTGTTAATTAATTATACAGGGTGTTTCAGAGAAACGGGAAATTTTGAAAGTTAGGTGGATGCACACCGGAGGAACGCATTTCGTGAAGCCCTCTTTCATGAAACTTGTTTCATGCAATCCGTTTCACTCGGGCATGCATACAAAAGAAACGTTCCCTGCTTAATCTTATCAGTCGATTGCAAACAACTTCCGTTTCACGTTTCCTGAAACTTTTTTCACGAAACGCGTTTCTCCGGTGTGCATCCGGCCTTAAATAATTTCAAGTAAAACAAATCTTGCAGGCCTATGTTCCTTTTCTACGCAAACATTCCTGTAGTCTCTTCATCACATTGTCCATGCATGGTTTGACGTAACATTACAACTGGAATTTGAAATCGTTTCTCGAATCTTGGCTATCAATTCTGCAACAACGGAAGAATTGAAAGCGATTCGAGAAGCGATTTCAAATTCCAGTTGTAATGTTACGTCAAACCATGGACAATGTGATGAAGAGACTACAGGATACACCTGCAAGATGTCATCTTCAAAAAATAAATGTTACAGTATTATTTATTTCAAAATGGCATTATTTTTACCATTGAATGATATGAAAACTTTATTTAAAGATTTGTTCTTCTTCAAAATTATTTAACTTTCAAAATTTCCCGTTTCTCTGAAACACTCTGTATTTCTGCATTGTTAAAAAACATTGTTTTGCGCATTTCACAAAACTTTTCATTATTCAAAAACATCTTTTAAAAACTATTTTAGGCAAACCCAGACTTTTTCCAACAAAAGATTTATTCAGGGAGTTCAAGGTTTTAACAGTTCGACAACTTTTCATAGAAAATTTGGTACTATATATTATAAAAACTAAATATTTATTTGAACCTCGAGAATCTCTTTTGGGCTTGCGCCCCGCGCGAGACATTTTCCAATTTGTCAGAATGGACTTGAATGTGTGTAGGAGACAGTTTTCTTATATTTCCAATAAATTAATAAACCACATTCCCTTAAATATTCTTGAAAAAAAAAACAAACATAAACCAAAGGCTTAGATCAGACATAGATAAATGGATGATAGCAAATAAAATCGAGGAAATATTGTTTCAAATAAACTAATTTTCGTCTACTCCATGGTTGCAGTTGACTTGCCTACCTCTTACCGTTCTCTTCTTCTTCATTCTCCTTCTTCTTCGTCTTCTTCTTTCTTCTTGGCCTTTTCCGTCTTTTCTCCTTCCGTTCCTTTATTTTTAGTATCCTCTTTATTATTAAGTACTAGTTTTTATTGTGTATTTTTTTCAAGAAATTTGTTTTGGATCATTTTTGTTAAATATTTTTGAAAAACATTTATATTGCAACTCACACCTGCGCACAGGGTTTCTTTGCAGGTGTAGATTCTTATATATGTATATATATTTTTTTGTCTTGAAAGTGTTGTATATTTTTTTGAGAATCAATAAATTTGAATTTGAATCTGGCAACTTTATGGAGCTAGAAAAGGATAGCGTTATAAGTTTTTTCGAATGATAGACAAGTATAACAGCACCAATGTTAATCAAATACTGCCGTTATAACGTGGACCTCACTAGAGTGACTGTAGGAAACATAGCTGTAGTAAGTGACTGTAGTAGGATTTTGTTTAGCGGGCATCGTTGATGTTATTTGTCAGAGATGCTGAATGCTGACAGTTGAAAGTGAATCACACTATATCTGCTCACTGGGTCAATTGAACGTGTCAATTGCATTGACGCCATTATTCATGAGTCGTGTGTGACAGAGAATAGGAGTTAAAAAAGAGAGGGGACATTTAAGGTCACAGTAGATTTGATTTCTTCATTTCTGTACGTTACAATTCTGGCAGACTTAAATACTTATTCATATTGAATATCAATATTAATATCTTGTAGATGAATTTTACAATTTATGAATAGGAGAATTAGTGATTTAGTATTAAGATTTATGGGAAAAATGGAATTTGAATAATTCATAGCAGTGTGCTTGTATGGTTGTATCATAGAATAAGCTTTTGGGGACTATTAATACTAAACCATATTTCTGTATGTTGTCTTTATTTCTCTTTAGGGCTACTTTTTAATATAAATAGAAATATGAATCTGAGTACCATTTTTTAATTATAATTAAAAAAATCTTGTGTGGCGCACTCACACAACTTTCCTTGCCGTTATGATAATTGATCACCTGACGCTAGAGTTCCCGCGCATCTTAAGTCCACTATTCAAAGATTTGAGCCAGCTGGTGACAGGGCAATAACGCTGGAGACACACACATGAGGTCTGATATCTCTTCATAGTGAATGATTTAATAGAATCAACAATAATTTGCAATTGAATAATCACATTTTCTCGAATTTAAATCTTATTTTCAATTTTAGGTGAATATGTTACTGAACATTAATTGTAGAGATTTTCATGCTCAATCTACTCCACTTGATTTTTTTCGTTTCAATTGTATCTGAAGCCTGATAATTGGGTATCTATCTGCATTGATGGGTCGAAGCTCCTGAAATTTTTACAGATATGGGACTTGTGGCAGTTGATAGAGCTTATCGATGACTATTTTAGGTATGAATTTGATCAAAATCGTTGGAGCCGTTTCCGAGAAAATCACGAAAAACCCTGTTTTTGACAACATTTTCGCCATCTTGAATTGCATTTGATCGAAATTGTTCGTGTCGGATCCTTATAGTGAAAGGACCTTAAGCTCCAAATTTCAAGTCATTCCGTTAATTGGGAGATGAGATATCGTGTACACAGGCGTACATACACTCATACACACACACACACACATACAGACCAATACCCAAAAACTAGATTTTTGGACTCAGGGGACCTTGAAACGTTTAGAAATTGGGGTACCTTAATTTTTTTTGGAAAGCAATACTTTCCTTACCTATGGTAATAGGGCAAGGAAAGTAAAAGGGTGCTCGGATTCATATTCTCATTTATATTCTGTATGGTTGTATCTAGTGACAGAGTGAAATAGAGCGAAAGATTAGATCAGATTAAATTAGATTTCTTTATTCATCAAGATTTGAATATTGGGAGGCTTACATACTATTTCATATCAGCTATCGATACAATGACTTTAGATCGTATCTATTGAAGAATTATTGAACGCTACGTAATTTCAATCCATAATATTAATCTAAATGTCAATAATATGTATCCAGATGAGTTTATTTACATATACATTTAATACAGACTTCAAATAGAATCCCGAATCAAGAAAATTCTGAATTTATATGCATTCCAGTACCAATGATGATACACACTACCTACGTAAACAAAACCATAGTGCATTCTGGTGACGTCAGCACAGGTAGGGCTCCTACACCAATAACAATTCGTTGATTTCAGCTAATGTATATCAGCTAGTGTTTTTATTGGTGTAGGACAATACCTACTATTACTTGAATAATTAGTAATAGTTATTACTTAAGTAATAGTAGATATTGTGTAGGAGTAGGGTGTGTAGGTATGTGTACCATCAACCACCTGTCATGCACTTATTCAATCATTCAGAATCACACAATTTCTAGAAAAGTATCACAGGCTTATACTAATAGAGGAAAGTATACAGGCTTATACTTAAGCTCAAACGGTTCCAATTCTAATCTATTAAATAGTCCAAATGTAACTAGATTTTGCCACTTTCACATCTTTGTGTTATAATGTGTTGGGGTAAATAATCTATATAATAAGAGAGGGTAGGGCTGTGTTTGTTCGTTTGTTCGCATCAAAACATGTCAACTTGTGGATTGCATACCGGGAAAACGGGAATGATTTAGATCTCCAAATTTTGAACATAGATTCTAAAAATATCAATCTCGTGCACCTGGAAGCCCAAATTTCAATTTTCCTTCTAGATTTTTCAGAATTAATGTTCAAATTCATCTATGCTACCGTAGGCTACATAAAGTTCCACAGCCCTAAGTGTGTCTTTTTATGAGCAGGTTATAAAACTACTATTACGAATGTCTATGTAGCTCAGCGGTAAAACGCTTGTCTACGGAACGATGGTTCCTTGGCTCGAATCCCCGATGCTCCCCAATTTTTTGGTTCTTAATTTTTTCCCTCGAAACGTATTATTATCAATTATTTTTTGAAGGAATTTTTTTTCATTACTATTGAACTTGGATTTTATCGAATAATTATTTTTAATGTAAAATTTTGCCACCAGTACAAATGAATTGGACATAGTCTTCATGCTGTAGGCATGCTGTAGGCACAAACCTAATTGAATTTCATAGGTAAACATTAATAGATCACAATAAAATAAGAAATAATTTATATTCTTCAGTTATAATGTACTATCAGACACGAATTCCCAGTGAAACGAGTATTTTTGGTATTTTGTTTGGAATTGGGAAAACAAAAGGCTGCCTGATTCAAATTGAGGAGGATCCTAATCGAACTAAAATTTATTGATGTATTAGAAAAATCAATATGATTCTGTGAGGTTTCTAAGTATTATGTATTCTTCAGTTTTCTATACTATAATAAAGGAAAGAACTGGTTTATACACGTAAGGAATAGGGAATTATGTTTGACGCATCAACACGTCTGAAATATACTCAACTGATTAATTTGAAATTTTTCATATAGATTCTTCATTAACCGAGGATGGTTATAGGCCTATTTTCAAATTTCGATTTTTTATTATGTCAAGTTTTCATTTTGCAGTTTTAAAATAGACCCTTGCGAAGCACGGGTTACCTACTAGTTACAATAATATAACAATCTGTTGTATCCTCTAGAATCTTAAGTTTTGAGCAGACAACTATTCTTTGTTAAAAAAATCATTTTTGGCTTATTGAAGTCCATTGATCGTGATAGTTTTTTCAAAATGGTTTAGAAAATCAGTTTTGAAAATGACGAGGGTGATTCGAAGAGCGCTCAATAATAGACAATTCATTGCTTTGACACAAACATAATAAGCATTAGAATTGATCACCTCTCAGTTCTGTTGTTTAGATTGAGAACAAGCACAATAAATAAATCAGATAGAACTCAAATACTTGTGGACTAAAATGATGAATTTGTTGAACCAAGTTATCAAGTAGCTAGCCATGCATGAATGCAAGAAGTATTCGAGTTCTCATCCTCTCTCACTTCTTCCAAAGTTAAATCGAATCCTTGAACAAGTTTGTTGTGAGAACAAACAAATATATAAAGGGGGCATTAGGAACTTTGCACTTGAAGCGAAAGGTTTCCAAACTTGACTCGTTAGCAGTAAACTGTCGAAAATAGTTGCAATGTAGGTTAACACCTTCGGCATTATCGTCCTCTAAACTAACTCAGGTTTCCGTAATGGACGTGGAGATCTTGTGACAACTTTGGGGACATTAAACGGTGTAGACTAACCTTTAGTGAGAATCACGTGATTAAGTGAGCACTTGGTTAACATTGATTTGCTTTCATTGTCTGTTATCAGACAAACCCAGAAAAAAATCTATTCTCAAGATATTTTTATTCGATGACAAAACATATAGATCTGTCATGTTATAAAGTCAGCACTTGGTTAACATTAGTTTGCTTTCCTAGTCTGTTATCAGACGACAAAACCAAAGAAAAATTTATACTTTGGATTTTTCATTCGATGACAGTACAATATAGATCTATCATGATATAAAGTCAGCATTAGTTTGCTTTCAAAACTAAAGACCTACTAGAAAAAGAGATGTAGGGAGGTCAAGAAAGAGATGGATACCGGAACAGGTTAATTAATAAACCTAATCCCTGAAGTGAAGATGATGTTGATTTGATGTTGATGATGATGATGATTGATTGAGATGAAATTGAAATCTAACCTCATTCTCTTTTGAAACTTTTATTTGTAAAAATTTGGGAGAAGACAGTTTTGGGCTATGCCTGTTGTCTTCTCCCAATCATATTTTAATTATGATTTGTGATTGTCAATAAAATAGATAAATAATAAATAAATAAATGATGATGTTGATTTTCTTGTCTGTTATTAGACAAAACAGATAGATCTATCCCTTTTCTAGCGCCGCTCTGGTGCAGAATTGTTTGCATGCTATGAAGAAATATAATGTACTACCAGAATATACTGTCTCAATAATTGAAAATAATCTGGTAAATTATATCTCATAATTATTATGAAAATTTATTATTAAAAGTTATAAAAATATATATTTCCTAAATGGTGGATTAGAATATATTTGAGATAGTTTTGCTGGACAAGATAGCGGAGACTAATGAGGTGTTGCACTCTTCAATTTGCTAGCAATACATGGTCGCGGGTTTGAATCCCGTCGGTAGACATGGACGTTTGATCTTCTCATCAGATTACCTTCGCACTTTCTATCACTCACGCACAAGCAGTAAGCTCATGTGGGTATCACCTGCAATCTAAATTGATCATTATTAACAAGAATAAACAATGAACATTGTATCACATAATTTATTTATAAAATAAAATATTATAGTACCCTTAAAAAATTAATATAATATTAAAAAACAAGAATACAAATTGTAATGTAACAACTACAAATACAAGATTTTATAAATACAAGAAAGTTGCCCTGAATTCATACATTTAAAAAAACAATAATTTATATTTGTATAGTCTCTGCTGAAACGTTAGGCTAGGTGCACACCAGTTAGTCAAGACAAGACAAGACATGATCAGACACGTTTAGTCACAATACTTCACATTGTTGCTTATGATGCAACTCACACTAATTAATCATTGCAATTAGACATGTCTTCATAAGCAACTATGTGAAGTATTGTGACTGAACATGTCTGATCATGTCTTGTCTTGTCGTGACTAACTGGTGTGCGCCAATTCAAACTCCCTTTAAAATGATAACAAAACTGTGATATACGAAACATTTGAATGTTTCCTATTTTCTCATCTTTTAACAGAGAAAGCTTCATGATGTTTTTCCGGGTAGCAGGAAAATATTTCAGGAGCTTTCCAATCTTTGTTGTTACCTTAATTGCATTCCCAATTTAATCAACCCTGAGAAGTATAGAAATGAAGAGGATTGATTCTTTTGCAGAGAGCCCTCACGGTGGTATAATGCCCGTCGAAACAGTACAAAGGGCTCGCCCTTTAAAGGTTAATTGCGAATCTTTGTGGAGAGGCGCGGAGAGGAGGTTTAAACGTGGAGGAGGAGGATGAGGTTGAGGAGGAGGAGTAAGAGAGGAGGTTTAGACGCACCAGACAATAGGTCGCATCGGTCTGTTGAATAGGACATTATCAACGTAATCATCTCAGTTCAATTCTCTCTCACCTCACTCACTCTCTCTCACTCTTCCTCTCTCTCACTCTCTCTCTCTCTCTCTCACTCTCTCCCAACTCTCACTTTTCTTTCCCTTTCTTTCAGAATCTTCTCACCTCTTTTCCATTCACCTTTATTTCCTTTGTAGCGTTTTGAGAGACATCTTAATTGAAGCAATCAATGGAAAAAACAACAGACAAGTCATTCCATTCCGGATAACTTGACAAAAGCAAGGAAGGAGATGCGTTTTTTAGCTGTAAAGTGAATAATAACTTTTTTCTCGAACACTTTTGGCAGTGTTTCTACCCGTTCAATGATAGTTTGATATGAGTTTCAATAGATAACTTTTTATAGTATTGTCATATATTGACAAAAAAAACTCATTTGGGTGCGTGTTTTTGTCATGATGAAACTCGAGAAAAATTGCATCATTCTTTTAATTATTAATTATTGTGTGACTGAGCATTGAATACGGTGATAGATAATACCATAGAGAAAAGATACCGGTACATTTGGACTAAAATGAAAATGGACTAAATTTTAGTAAAGTGGAATCATAACCCTGTTTTGTACTTTTAAAATGTTTCCTAGTATCTAAATTTGCGAGAGAAATAGTACAAGGAGTATCCTTAGTTTTTCTCTCCCAATCAGTGTTTCTTTGTAAAAAATATAAATAAATAATAAAATAAGAAATTTATTTAATTAATTTATTTATTCATAATTCACAATCAACTTAAGGACAAAGAAACAGACCACAGTCCAAAACTTCTTTTCGTCCCAATTTCATAAAATAAATTGTCCAAATAAAGGTTATGTGTGACTTTTCAATTTTTCACTAATTTCCACATTGAAACAAAACACAAACACTTGAAACAATTAATTTTGAATTTAGAAAGATTAAGATCCGAATTGATAAACAAAATTCCTTTCACTTAGCACTCAAAACTGTAAAATGAATATTAATTTGAAATATTTTGTTCCGAAAATTAAAACAATCTCCTCCACTAGAAGCACAGCTTATTTGTTTCGATAATACTTCATGTTGGCACAACCATAATGAAACTCTAGAAAAATAAAATTCAGAAAAAAACTCCAAATCTTATCAAGCTGGTTTTTTGACAGCATTTGATCTCTATTTTATTCTAATAATATTATTGTACTATATAAAAAATACCAGAATAGCTTGAACTACAGCTATCTTTTTTTCAGCTATTTTTTTTCAATGCGGGTTAACAGGTAACCCGCGCTCCGCAAGGGTCTACTTTAAAATTTGATAATAAATCCTAGCATTTGCTTGAAAATTAATTGGAGTAAACTTAGTACCTGATAATAAAATTCCAAGTACTCAAACTACTAGTAGTTGTGTGAACAGTAGACCCCACGCAGTATTCTCATCTACAAGTACCTGATTGAAACTATAGACCTTATGGAAATACAGCAATAGACTGGCTTCTCCACACATCTGTGTAATCACTTGTCAGCTGATTTATGATGAATAATTCTATAGTCTGATTTTTACTCGAGTATTGGCGTATGAAGGAGGCTACTTTTTCCTTTCATATTATCCTTGAAATGCAAAATTTCCAAAAAACCGTGTATATACGTCGATGCGCAATTTAAAAAGGAACATACCTGTCAAATTTCATGAAAATCACAAATCTATTACCGCGTTTCGCCGTAAATGCGCAACATATAAACATACAAACATTTAAACATTAAGAGAAATGCCAAACCGTCGACTTGAATCTTAGACCTCACTTCGTTCGTTCAATAAGTGCGTAGAATTGGATTGCTAGCTTTTATTCAATCGACCTTATGTATTTCAAGTGAGAAGTCAGATCAATTTGGAATTAAATTACAATAAATTTTTGTCATTCAGTCACAAAGTTTGTACTAAATACCTTTACTTCCAACATGTGAATATAATCACATACATTTTTACTTTCCTTGCCCTATTACCATAGGTAAGGAAAGTATTGCTTTCCGAAAAAAATTAAGGTACCCCAATTTCTACATTTCTATACGTTTCAAGGTCCCCTGAGTCCAAAAAAGTGGTTTTCGGGTATTGGTCTGTATGTGTGTGTGTGTGTGGTGTGTGGTGTGTGGTGTGTGTGTGTGTGTGGTGTGTGGGTGTGTGTGTGTGTGTGTGTGTGTTGTGTTGTGTGTGTGGTGTGTGTATGAGTGTATGTGCGTCTGTGTACACGATATCTCATCTCCCAATTAATGGAATGACTTGAAATTTGGAGCTTAAGGTCCGTACACTATAAGGATCCGACACGAACCATTGCGATCAAATGCAATTCAAGATGGCGGCTAAAATGGAGAGAATGTTGTCAAAAACAGGGTTTTTTGCGATTTTCTCGAAAACGGCTCCAACGATTTTAATCAAATTCATACCTAGAAAAGTCATTGATAAGCTCTATCAACTGCTACAAGGCCCATATATGTAAAAATTTCAGGAGCACTGCACCATCTATGCAAAGTTTGATTTGAGATTTTCAATTATCAAGCTTCAGATACAATTTGAACAAATCATTCCAAGTGGAAATGATTGAGCATGAAAATCTCTACAATTAATGTTCAGTAACATTTTCACCTAAAATTGAAAATAAGCTTGAAATTCGAGAAAATGTGATTATTTAATTGCAAACTGTTGGCAACTGTTGATTCTATTAAATGATTCACTATGAAGAGATAGCAGACTTCGTGTATCTTCAGCGTTATTGCTCTGTCACCAGCTGGCTCAAATCTTTGAATAGTAGACTTGATTGAGATGCGCGTGTACACAAGCGTCAGGTGATAAATTTTCATAACGGCAAGGAAAGTTGTGTGAGTGCGCCACACCAGATTTTCGTCATTCAGTCACAAAATTTTCAACTAACCACTTTTATTTATATCATGATCTTCACTACAGCATGACAAGTAAACCAAAAGTGGCTAATCGGGTAGGAGGTCATCATTTTGGAGCAGACTGGTCAGAGGGAATATTAACGTTGACAAAGTCATTATGTCAAAATATGTCAGAGCCAGAGCTGCAGGCATTAAGGCAGCAGTTCTTTGACACACAAAGCCATGTCTGGTGTCTGGCGTTGACCCCTTGTCACGGGGGGCGGACCCCTGTTACGGGGTGACGGTCCCCTTGTCACGGGGGTCCGCTTTGATCTCTGAGCACAGAAGGCGACCAGAAAATGTCCACCGAAAATTCAATCATGGCGGGGGAGTGTGTCCACAATCAAAGGACGTATTTCAACGTCATATTTATCTTTCGATTCCTGTGGAACAAGTTTTGACAGTACTCTTCAAAGTACGGTGTTATATTTAAAGTATAACTGTACTGGAAGTGATAACCTGCAAAACACCACAAATAGTTTATAATTAGTACAGTGTACAGTTTCTGACTATAGATGATAGTGCGGCCAGCGAGTATAGAATGCTGTAGAGTATAATATTAATACATATTTGTTCAATGACAAGTATATTACAGAATAATAATAATCCAATATTGAATTCAACAAAAATGCGTAGTGTACAGTCAATGAATACAATACGAATACTGCTTAAAGAACAAACTTTGTCTGCAAACAGGAGCATATCTCATAATTGAGAAATATAGTATAGAATAATATACTTTTCCTACAGTTACCTTGGAAAGTGGCCATTTAGCCCAGTCAATGAAGGTCCAAAAAAGCAATTTCGATCCGAAAATTAAATAAAAGCTGAATTTCTCACCATCGATAGAACCCTCCCAGAGGGTCATTCTACCAAAAGTCCCAAGAAATCCCCCTGGAGCTTTCACCCCCAGCCCCCTAAAACATGAAAAATGCAGATAATCACGGAAAATCAAATATCTCTGTAACCATTGATCGGGAAGAGTTCTATTATATGTCATTCGATTTGTTAAATGATGGACTACAATATCAGTTACATTCATTTTCCCAATAAAACTAACAGTTTTCTTGATAAACTGATATATATGTAAAAATTTAGGGGGGTGCGATTTGATTTTTTTGTTTTCTCCGATTAACTTCGAAGCAAGTGATTTAAAAGAAAAATGAGCCAAATAATTAATGTAGTCACTTCCATTGTGTGTGTGTGTGGTGTGTGTGTGTGTGTGTGTGTGTGTGTGTGTGTGTGGTGTGTGTGTGTGGTGTGTGTGGTGTGTGTGTGTGTGTGTGTGTGTGTGTGTGTGTGTGTGTGTGTTGTGTGTGTGTGTGGTGGTGTGTGTGTGTGTGGTGGTGTGTGTGTGTGTGTGTTGTGTGTGTGTGTGGTGTGTGTGTGTGTGTGTGTGTGTGTGGTGTGTGTGTGTGTGTGTGTGTGTGTGTGTGTGTGTGTGTGTGTGTGGTGTGTGTGTGTGTTGTGTGTGTGTGTGTGTGTGTGTGTGTGGTGGTGTGTGTGTGTGTGTGTGTGTGTGTGTGTGGTGTGTGTGTTGTTGTGTGTGTGTGTGTGTGTGTGTGTGTGAATGTGCGTCTGTGTACACGATATTTCATCTCCCAATTAATGGAATGACTTGAAATTTGGAAGTTAAGGTCCTTACAATATAAGGATCTGACACGAACAATTTCGATCAAATGCAATTCAAGATGGCGGCTAAAATTGAGAAAATGTTGTCAAAAAACAGGGTTTTTCGCGTTTTTCTCGAAAACGGCTTCAACGATTTTGATTGAATTCATACCTGGAATAGTCATGGATAAGCTCTATCAACTGCCACAAGTCCCATATGTGTAAAAATTTCAGGAGCTCCGCCCCATCTATGCAAAGTTTGATTTTAGATTTCCAATTATCAGATACAATTTGAACAAATCATTCCAAGTGGAAAAGATTGAGCATGAAAATCTCTACAATTGATGTTCAGTAACATTTTCACCTAAAATTGAAAATAAGCTTGAAATTCGAGAAAATGTGATTATTGAATTGCAAACTGTTGGCAACTGTTGATTCTATTAAATGATTCACTATGAAGAGATAGCAGACCTCGTATGTCTCCAGCGTTAATGTCCTGTCACCAGCTGGCTCAGATCTTTTTTTATAAGTAGACTTGAGATGCGCGGGTACACTAGCGTCAGGTGATCAATTTTCATAACGGCAAGGAAAGTTGTGTGAGTGCGCCACACCAGATTTTTTGTCATTCAGTCACAAAATTTTCAACCAACCACTTTTATTTATATCATGATCTTCACCACAGCATCACAAGTAAACCAAAAGTGGCTAATCTGGTAGGAGGTCATCATTTTGGAGCAGACTGGTCAGAGGGAATATTAACGTTGACAAAGTCATTATGTCAAAATATGTCAGAGCCAGAGCTGCAGGCATTAAGGCAGTAGTTCTTTGACACACAAAGCCATGTCTGGTGTCTGGCGATGACCCCTTGTCACGGGTGACGGTTCCCCCTTGTCACGGGGGTCCGCTTTGATCTCTCAGCACAGAAGGCGACCAGAAAATGTCCACCGAAAATTCAATCATGGCGGGGGAGTGTGTCCACAATCAAAGGACGTATTTCAACGTCATATTTATCTTTCGATTCCTTTGGAACAAGTTTTGACAGAGCTCTTCAAAGCACGGTTCTATTCAAAGTATAACTGTACTGGGAGTGATAACCTGCAAAACTCCACAAATAGTTTACAATTAGTACAGTGTACAGTTTCTGACTATAGTATGGAGATAGTGCGGCCAGCGAGTATAGAATGCTGTAGAGTATAATATTGATGAATCTTTGTTCAATGACAAGTACATTACAGAATAACAATAATCAAATATTGAATTCAACAAAAATGCGTAGTGTACAGTCAATGAATACAATACGAATACTGCTTGAAGAATGAACTTTGTCTGCAAACAGGAGCATAATCTCATAATTGAGAAATATAGTATAGAATAATATACTTTTCCTACAGTTACCTTGGAAAGTGGCCATTGCTGCACTGATTACAGAACGCAAAGAATCACTTTTCCGCTCTAGTGCGGGAAAAATTTTTCCTGCACTCCAGATTTGCAACATGGCAACGCAAAATAGTTAGTAGGTTATATGGAGCACCAGTGCAGCAAAATCAAAATGAAGTTGGTAACTGTGGTATAGTGTGGTGGTGCACGTTATAAGAATCTTGAAGGGGTGGACAACAGTGGATGACAGCCACAGCACACAGCCGCCCCGCCATTCAAACACACATACTACATTCTATTTTATTTATTAATAATAAAATTACACAGATATACATTTGATGCATTTCAGGCAATTTTACCCATAATTACCCACTTTTCATATTCAATGGTAACTGTAGGAAAAATTTAATGTGAAATACGTGCGCAAAGTTCCTCTGCTGCACTCAAGAAACCATTCCGCCCTCGCCTACGGCTCGGGCGTAAACGCTTCTTTCGGTGCAGCAAACTGTCACTTTGCGCACTAGTTGCACAAATAACTAATTCAGTCTGGCTTCTGCATTGAAAAAGATGGCACAACCATCGAATTATCTCATATAATTTGTGTTTTACCCCCTGTACATAACCAACATTTTGATTTGGACAGTATAGTATAAATTGGAAATGGGACAGTTTTGGGCATGAGCCTGTTGTGCCTTTCCTCATGTCAAGTATTTGTACACAATGTAAATAAATAACTAAATAACTTATTATTGAGATTGGACTATCATCTGTAATAAGAGTATTTGAATAACTGAGGCATATTAATCTGATACCTCCCATTACTAACTTTGATGCAATACGTTCAAAAACTCTTCATTCCACCAGTCTATCATCAGAGACTGTACTTGTTTTTCTCAAGAACGTGATCCCCATCTTGTTATTGAGATCGTAATACTTGAATATTGGTAGCACTGTCATGTACAAAGCTGAATTGGACTATGTAAAAGGAAACAGAACATCCAAAGAGATAGAAATGAAATGAGTTGGAAATTGAGTGTGAAGAAAGATAGTGCAACAAACTCGTTTCGCGAAGACGTTCACAGTTTGTTCTGGGATTCTGTTGAGCAGAGCTGGAGATAAAAATGAGCCTCATAAATGTGCATGGCCGCTGAGAATATTATTCTCAAAGTTCGACTTCCCCTCATTGCTTATTCACTTGTATTCAAATCACATGTATGCAAAGCAAGGCGTCTGTACTTTGCATTTGAAACTTGTCCCGTCTTTGGTGCGAGATTCACTTTCAACTGTCAGCAACCCTCATACACAACATTAATACTTTCCATTTGAACAATTCTGCCAGTTTAATAAAGCATCTTTACTCTGTGCCCTCTGGTCTATACAGTGTCAGCATTCCTTATAATCAGCATTCATGTTTCCCGTGCAAACAATGATGACTGTTTCATGTGAATGCCACTATAACGATAGTCGATTAATTTGGCGACAAATTTGCACTGTATGTGGTTGACAGAGGTCGTTACAAAGTAGTTAGGAGTATAATTCAAAGTTGATTACTATTGAATGTTGTAGGCGCATTAAGGGAGAAAAAGAGGGTAGAAGACGAGTGAGATATGAGAGAAAATTTAAATTTAAATTGAAGACTGGTAGGTTGTCACAATAAAATATTAAACAGAAAATTGAGGTACTGGTTTTGAAATACACTGTTCTAAATAGTGAGTAGGTTTTTGATTGTGTATTAAAATTTTTTAAAAAAGTGCAATATTTCTAAAGTTTTTAATTTATTGTGATACATTCTGTGATTCATTTAGAGTATAAAATTGACCTTCAAAATTCAAAATTTTAAATCATCATTTCTGGACCGAAAATCAAGTGACGAAGCAGTGTGTGACTATATAACCTTATCTTTTAGACAACATTAACATTTTATCAAAATTTTTGGAGAGAAATAGTACAGGCTCAGCCTAGTTTTTCCTCCAATGTCATAATTGTATTATGATTATAGTATTTTATACAATAAATAAATGAATTAATAAAATTGTTGATTATAGATAGCCTATTGTTGGAATGTAGGAATGACAAAGTCAGTTGGAATGTCAAATATTGAGATACTGTTACATCATAATCAACTACTGGTATACTTAAACTCAAAATAAAAGATTAGGGTAATATAATATAGCATTCAGCAAGCAGTATGATTGGCTGGTTTGTATAGATAACATGATACTTGTTCCAGTTATTACTCCACTAGCTGGCCCGGCGAACTTCGTACCGCCAAATAGTTAATGCATCTCATGACAAACTTTAGCTGGATGCACACCTGAGGAGGCGCGATGTGGCATTTTGCATCCAGGTGCTTCTTGTTTATTGGTTTGAATGGAAGATCTCGCACACACTGAATCGGACATGGTGTGGAACGGTGTGAAAAGGCAATCTCCATGAGATCAACACTTTGTATCACAGCGCCTCCTCAGGTGTGCTTAGCCATAGCTTAATCTGATGCACTATATTTATATGAAAATATTATCCAACAATCAGCATTCACATTTATATCTCAATAAGGACTTTCTATGTGCTTAGTTAGTTGTGCAGCAGTTTGTATTTTTAGTTATAGTTGAATGCAGCTTGCTGGGAATTGAATGGTATATCTCCTTGCGGCTGATTTTCCCGTGCATATTCTTAATCTACAGCATTTCGAGTTCTACGACCCAAGTTTGGACGTCGTTTGAACCGCGGCATTAATAATTAAGAATTAAAATTTTGTAAATCAGTAGAAAGAAAATTGAAAAAACAGATCTACCGACGGCTGTTGGATGACGCAATGATTATAACAGTTGATTTTTATTTCTGTGTGTGGCCAGCTCACAAATCTTCTCCCATAAGGATTACATGCAAACTTTGAAGGACCGTAGGAAAGAGTCCTGAAGTCGGGTTATAGATTTAATAGGCCATGAACCTGGTCCTGAACATAACGAACTAAAAAAAATCATCAAATTCGGTGCACACATAAATAAGTTATTGAATGTCAAAATTTGAGGCTCGATTTTTACTTTCCTTGCCCTATTACCATAGGTAAGGAAAGTATTGCTTTCCGAAAAAAATTAAGGTACCCCAATTTCTAAATTTCTATACGTTTCAAGGTCCCCTGAGTCCAAAAAAGTGGTTTTTGGGTATTGGTCTGTATGTGTGTGTATGTGTGTGTGTGTGTGGTGTGTGTGTGTGTGTGTGTGGTGTGTGTGTATGAGTGTATGTGCGTCTGTGTACACGATATCTCATCTCCCAATTAACGGAATGACTTGAAATTTGGAACGTAAGGTCCTTACAATATAAGGATCCGACACGAACAATTTTGATCAAATGCGATTCAAGATGGCGGCTAAAATGGCGAAAATGTTGTCAAAAACAGGGTTATTTGCAATTTTCTCGAAAACGGCTCCAACGATTTTGATCAAATTCATACCTAAAATAGTCATCGATAAGCTCTATCAACTGCCACAAGTCCCATATCTGTAAAAAGTTCAGGAGCTTCGCCCCATCAATGCAGATAGATTCCCAATTATCAGGTTTCAGATACAATTAAAACGAAAAAAATCTAGTGGAGTAGATTGAGCATGAAAATCTCTACAATTAATGTTCAGTAACATTTTCACCTAAAATTGAAAATAAGCTTTAAATTCGAGAAAATGTGATTATTCAATTGCAAATTATTATTGATTCTATTAAATGATTCACTATGAAGAGATAGCAGACCTCATGTGTGTCTCCAGCGTTATTGCCCTGTCACCAGCTGGCTCAAATCATTGAATAGTAGACTTGAGATGCGCGGGAACAATTTCCATAACGGCAAGGAAAGTTGTGTGATGCGCCACACCAGATTTTTATTTATATAGATTATAAAGCTCTTTTGAAGGTAACCTAAAGCACAGAAGTATATGTCGAACTTTGCAAGCAGTTTATGCATTTATTCGATACAAAAATGGAAAGGCTCATAGACAAATTCCAGCACGAGCCTTGATGAAATATACAAGTAGTAGTATAGTAGTAGCACAATGAGTGGCTCATACAAACGTCACAGCAATGGCGGTTCATACATCAATGTCCAATTATAATTCTACAACTCTTAAAATGTTTTAGGAGTCGAAAACTGAAGGAATTAATACCAGTTCATGATAGAACACAATTTCACGTATTTCATTGCTGTACAGTCGGGTTAGTATTACAGTATTCGATAATATTCTGAACAAATAGAAGAGATCATCATGAACACATTGTACTGAATAATGTAAGAAATTAAATATTCTCCATTTGGAATTGGAATACCCTTGATACTAACTCTGTTCTTTGTTTCATTTGAGCACAATAAAATTTATCATAGTACAATGAAATCAGTTTTCATCCCCCATTCATGAATTTCTGTTTATGTTCGTTTATTCATAAATACAATATATCACATTCATTCGTAGACTGAATTCAACACAATATTATGTGCTGATTTTATCATACTAACCATAACCTGACTTTGATCTCTGGTATAACAAGCAAATCAGGAGTTCAAAATGTTTGAGAACCTAGTTATATATTATAGTTTCTATTCCATTGTAAGTAAACAATGCTATTCGTACTAATTTAATAGGACCAGTCAATACAGTTGTGACATAATTTAGTCAGATTTTTGAGTAAACTTATACTCGTTGAATGAGTTTGCCTCTCTCGGGAATCTGAAAACTGATTAAATTTATATGAACAAGCATTCAACTCGTTAACTAACGAGTAAACCCTTGGAATTCAATTGAACGGTCCTAGATTAACTTTGAAACGTAATTGCGAATTCCTTATCAACTGGAAAACGGAAAACTGGAGAGCGTTTTGTGTTTTATCTGTCTGGGGATCACTTTATTATCATCTTCGAACATTTTCTTCTATCTCGGTTTATTATCTTCTATCTCTAGGTCCGTTCACTCGAAAATAGAACAGGAATTAGAGGGAAAGAAAGAGGGAATGTCATGAGAATGAAAGGGGGAGAGAGAAAGAAAGAGGTGATGAGAGGGGAATTTCATGAGAAAGAAAGAGAAAGGAAGAATGAGGAGATGATGGAAAATGTCATGACAAAGAGAGGGGAAGAATGAGGAGGTGAGAGGGAAATTTCATGAGAAAGAAAGGGAGAAAGGATTGATTGATTGATTGAGTACTTTATTGATGTAGATTACAATATATACTGGCTTATACACTAATATACAATAGCTTACAATACAGCAAAATTATAGATGAATTTACATAATATAGACTAAGAAAATAATTATTGAACTGTATATGATATGAAAAAGCAATCTGTAATATAATAACTATAGATAATTATATTGTAATGCATCTACATAAATTGGCGGAGCTTTGGACATATCAATGTCCATTTTTCGGAAAGAATATTAAAAATATCCTCCCCACTAACTCTTTACCAAAGGATGAGAGAGGAGAGAGAAATGTCATGAGAATGAAAGGGGGAGAGAGAAAGAAAGAGGTGATGAGAGGGGAATTTCATGAGAAAGAAAGAGAAAGGAAGAATGAGGAGATGATGGAAAATGTCATGACAAAGAGAGGGGAAGAATGAGGAGGTGAGAGGGAAATTTCATGAGAAAGAAAGGGAGAAAGGATTGATTGATTGATTGAGTACTTTATTGATGTAGATTACAATATATACTGGCTTATACACTAATATACAATAGCTTACAATACAGCAAATTTATAGATGAATTTACATGATATAGACTGAGAAAATAATTATTGAACTGTATATGATATGAAAAAGCAATTTGTAATATACTAACTATAGATAATTATATTGTTATGCATCTACATAAATTGGCGGAGCTTTGGACATATCAATGTCCATTCTTCGGAAAGAATATTAAAAATATCCTCCTCACTAACTCTCTACCAAAGGATGAGAGAGGAGAGAGAAATTTCATGAGAAAGAAAGGGAGAGAGAGAGAAAGAATGTGAAGATGAGAGGGGAATTTCATGAGAAAGAAAGGGAGTGAGAGAGAAAGAATGTGATGATGAGAGGGGAAATTGCATGAGAGGGGAAAAAGAAAGAATGTGAGAGAAGAGAGGAAATTTCATGAGAAAAAAAGAGAGAAAGAATGAGATAGAAGAGGGGAAATGTGGATGAAGGACCCAATTCTTTCCATCCCAGAACTGTTCGTTCTTGGCGCTAAAGATGAGCTGCGAATTAATAATGCATGCAGCGAGAAACTGAAATTAGTTGGCTTGAAGCGCTTTTCCAAATCTCTCACTCTCTCTCTCTCTTCTCATCCTCTCCCACTCGGTTTTCCTCTATCTTTTGATTTCGTTCCTGTTTCAGTTTTTAGTTTTTTCCTTCCTCCTAAACCCTGCAGTTGAATTTCATTGATGAAATGGATGGAAATCGCGTTGAGTTAAATTTTGGCTGAGAAGTGAGAAATAGTGAATTCTACTTTTTGGCACTAATCAGGTGAAATCTACTTCAGTCTTAATCAGGGAGAGGTATGTTTTCTATTCATTCATCGGATGAAGAATATTTCAATTGCTTTTTGACATGTATTTGTTTGTTCATTTACTTATTTGAATATAGAATACAGAATTTCAATAAAGAATAAAGGTATCAAATACAATATCCAGAAAAGAAAAAAGTTGACTATTGCTTGAAACATATTCTATTTCCTGATTTTGTCTCAAATATTCAAAATACGATTTAAGGTATACCCACAATAATTTCTTCACCAAATCGTCATAGTTTGTATAGAATGAGTTGAAACTTGGTCCTCCATCCTAAGAAATAACATCGTTGCCAATTTGTGTAAAATTTAGTCTTTCTCAAATTTCTTGAATTTAACCACAGAATCTCATGTAGAAAATCATTCCCGATATTTCAGTATAGTGCGTGAAAAGTTTTAGGATTGAATGATTAGAAAAAAATGAATTTTTTCATTCGATGAAATTGGAAATATCGCAAAAATATTATGTTCTTCCTCATGAATACATCACTACTTCTTTTAAAATTATCGGATGTCGTAATCGACTTAGCGAATTGAGTTCTAAGATTCCTCTTAATGTTTAAGAGCCGGTTTCCGAGCTCGGGATTCAACTTTAGAGTTGAAGTTTAGAGTTCAAGTTCTAGACTTTAAACAGCTGGAGTCAGAAAATTAGCTTTCCAAAACGGGACGTAGTCGCAGTCATTGTCAAAGTCACGTTTGAATTAAATTTCAAAAAACTAGAAAATTGAACACAAAATAAGATAAAGAGAAAATAAAGAAAATGTTCAGCTATTTTGAATTATTTTTAGGAATGTTTTATTTCGTCAAGGAAAAACGTTTCCAATCATAGAAATAAGAAGATAAAAACTGGGACTACTGTTATAAAAACTGCGAGTACGCCCCGTTTTGGAAAGCTAATTTTCCGACTCCAGCTGTTTAAAGTCTAGAACTTAGCTAAATCCCGAGCTCGGGTACCGGCCCTAAATGTTTGAATGTTTATATGTTGCGCATTTACGGCGAAACGCGGTAATAGATTTTCATGAAATTTGACAGGTATGTTCTTTTTTAATTGCGCGTCGACGTATATACAAGGTTTTTGGAAATTTTGCATTTCAAGGATAATATAAAAGGAAAAAGGAGCCCCCTCCAGACGCCAATATTAGAGTGAAAATCAGACTATAGAATTATTCATCATAAATCAGCTGACAAGTGATTACACAGATGTGTGGAGAAGCCAGTCTATTGCTGTATTTCCATAAGGTCTATAGTTTCAATCAGGTACTTGTGGATGAGAATACTGCGTGAGGTCTACTGTATACAGAACTACTAGTAAGTAAGAATTTTGTATCACAATATCAGGGAGAACATCTCCTCGGTTCCTACCTACTTACCCTAGGATGTTATTCCTATTAGAAATTATTTAAATCTATCTCTAGTTTATAAAATAATAGTCTTTCTTTTCTGAATGTTTTTATAAAAGATGGAACATTAGAGACAGACTAAAAACTCAAAGTGAAGACCTCAGACAATATGACACTACTTGACGTAGTGGTTAGTCGACGTGCAACAAAATTAAGTCTGACCAATGATGTATGACGTATCAGCCAATGAGAGCTCGTTCTCCTAGTTTAATGCAATACCCTCCCCTGTTTGGTCGACCAAGTATTCCAGAAAACAGCCGGTAGATGACAGTAACTGCTGGCTCGTGTTCAGATCAGTAGAGTCTCTAGGAAGCTATTAAAAACAAACAAACAGTACACAATCTCTACTTATCAGATCAGTACACAATCTTTACTTATCTTTAGAAACGAAAACGCATCTATCATGTCGAAAATTTGTTGTTTTCTGCTAGAAATAGCTCGATATTGACGAACATAATCATTCATTACAAATATATGTCGGATAAAAATAATCTAGACACCAACAGAAAGGAGAAATTCTCTCCGTTATTTTTATATAAAATTATTACTTATCATGATAGGATCTATAAATAAATAGATAAAAACTCGTACTCAATCAAAGCTAAACCTTTGTAGGTACTTGCATAAATCTTGATACCAATAGAAAGGAGACATTTTCCTCGTTATTTTGATAATATGAAATTATCACCCATCATGATAGGATTTGTAATTGTTTCACGAATAAATAAATAAAAACTTGTATTCAATTAAATCGAAGCCTCTGTAGGTATTTGCAAAAGAAACATATTCATCCAGAGTAAGCTCAGATTGTGAAGAGGCGGCGCAGATCAACTCACAACTGCGAGAGAAAATAAGCAGTAAGGAAAAGAAAACACCGACTCTGTTTGGAATAAGTTAAATGGGTTGGAAGCTGTCCTTAGCACGCTCAGCTTAGACAAGGAGGGGAGATCCACTGCAAAGAAAACACGCATCTATTTGGATCAGAACCAGGAACTCCATGTTTCATTTTGCAACTACCAACTTACATACTATACACACAGACTCACAAAAATGTACTACAGTGAAATCCACGTTATAATGGCAGTGGAGGAAGATAGGGAAGAGTGTTGCCGACTCTCACCCTTGTCACTGCCCTCTATAAAATTATCTCAACTATCTCTCTATAATGAAGTTTACGTTATAAATATCGGGGGACCGAGCTTCGCTCTGGAGTGTAAAAGCATAGAAAATTTGTAACGAAAGATTGAATTTATAGTTTATATTTATTTTTTCAGTCGTACAATTATTTTTACAGTTATATGAGGAGGCACAACAGGCTTATGCCCAAAACTGGCCCTTTTCAAATTTATACCACAGTCCAAGTCAAAATCTAGGTTAAGCTACTATCACTCATCAAAATAACAATTTATTCACACTTCAAATAACTAACACATCATCAATTACAAATAGATATGCTATAAATTCGATTTAGAATGATATACTATGTTTGCTACAATAGTATTGTTAATATACTATGTACTGTTCTACACTAACAGCATCTAGTTACTATGTTGGACTTTCTGGAGTAAACATGTTTTTTTTAAAAAAAGAGAAATAAACAAAATTAAGCTTTTCTTTCTGAATTATTTTTCTCGTGAGATCAGCTGAGGAATATCCCACACATGCACTCGCTATATCACTTCCATTACGGTATAGACGAACGAAAAAATTTCCACTGTTTTTCCAAGGACGTATTTATCCTTTTAATGTCCTTCAGCGAGTTCTTCTAGAATTGAGACCTAGTGCAATCAAATTTTTCATATCATAAACCTACTTTTCTCCAAATTTCATGAGAATGGTTAGAGCCGTTTTCGAGATCCGGTCACATATAGATATTTAAACATATAAACATCTGAACATATGACCATATAAACATATAAACATCTAAACATATGAATAGAAATTTCTTGTTTAATAGTATAGGATGGCAGTGGAGGGAGATAGGGGAGCAACGTTGCCGATACTCTGCCTTGCCTGTGACTTATATAGAATTATCTTATAATATAGAAAAAATATTAAAACTAATATAAAACTATATATTAAATATAGAATTATCTTAACTATCTCTCTCTCTAGTGAGTTCCACGATATAAAGACAGTGGAGGAAGGTAGGAGAACAGTGTAGCCCGATTCTTTGCCTTTCCACTGCCTTCTTTAGAGGATAGATGATACTGGTATAATATCTGATTTTGATAGAGAGTTAGTGGGGAGGATATTTTTAATATTCTTTCCGAAGAATGGACATTGATATGTCCAAAGCTCCGCCAATTTAAGTAGATGCATAACAATATGATTATTATCTATAGTTATTATATTACAAATTGCTTTTTCATATCATATACAGTTGAATAATTATTTTCTTAGTCTATATTATGTAAATTCATCTATAATTTTGCTGTATTGTAAGCTATTGTATATAAGTGTATAAGCCAGTATATATTGTCATCTACATAAATAAAGTACTCAATCAATCAATCTAATATTAACAGTTCATTCTTTAATGAATCTTGCTGATAACGGAATATCCGATATATCAATCAAAATAATCATTACTTTTTATTCACAAATAGAATATATATATCAATGATTTAATAATAGATTTTCATTATTGATATCAAATATTCTGTTAATTAATCACATTTGTGCATTGTTAAAAAACGACCGACAACGTTACGGCACTAGAAAAGGATAGCGCTCTCAGCTTTGTCGAATGATAGACAAGGATAGCAACACTAATGTGAATCAAATACTGCCATTATAACGTGGACCTCACTTTATACACACAGACACAAACATGTAGTAGGTAGTGCAAATTCGACCATCATGTTTATGACGGCAATATCTTTTCTCATGCAGGGGAGGTGTGCGTGTGTGAGTGAGTATATTTATGGAATTGTGTGCATGTGTGGACGTGTGTGTCAGCATAGTTTGAATGAGTAGCATAAGGATTGCTGACAATATAGAATGATTTTCGCTGAAGTTGTGTAGTTAGTTCTTGTTGACAATATGGTGGGGCGGATGTTGGACTGTGGTAATAGTTATTTGTGCAACTAGTGCGCAAAGTGACAGTTTGCTGCACCGAAAGAAACGTTTACGCCCGAGCCGTAGGCGAGTAGGTGGTTTCTTGAGTGCAGCAGAGGAACTTTGCGCACGTATTTCACATTAAGTTTTTCCTACAGTTACCATTGAATATGAGAAGTGGGTAATTATGGGTAAAATTGCCTGAAATGCATCAAATGTTTTTCTGTGTAATTTTATTATTGATAAAAACCTTAATTTATTGTCAAATTGAATAAAAATGTTGTCCTCCATTATAATATCTAGTACTACTAATAATTAGCGCGTTGTGCTTCGTTGCACCTCTGCTCACTATAGCAGCCACAGCAGTCACTGTTACCAACTTCATTTTGATTTTGCTGCACTGTTGCTCCATATAACCTACTAAGTATTTTGCGTTGCCATGTTGCAAATCTGGAGTGCAGAAAAATTTTTCCCGCACTAGAGCGGAAAAGTGATTCTTTGCGTTCTGTAATCAGTGCAGCAATGGCCACTTTTCAACGTAACTGTAGGAAAACAAATGATCTATTAATAGTGAGGTCCACGTTTTAATGGCAGTGGAGAAATATAGGAGAACAACGTTGTTATTCCTATCCTCTGTCTTGTCAATGACTTCTATAGACGGTAGCTGATACAGGTTTATTGATGTAATATCAACTGTTAATTCTCGTTTAAAATAATCAATTATATTCTATCACGCAAGAAATAGATATTAAAATAGACTGAAAATTAGCCGATCAAAAACAGAGTACATGGTATTGGAAAACAATGATGGGCTACCCTTACAGCTTGAAGGAAACCAAATCCAACCAGTTGCAAGTGTTAAGTACCTGGGTTCAAGTGTACAGAGAGATGGAGGGCTTGATGTGGAAATACAGCATAGAATAAATTGTGGATGGATGAAGTGGAGAAAAATGAGTGATGTTCTTTGTGATAAGAGAGTGAATTGTCAAATGAAGGGAAAAGTGTATAGATCAGTTGTGAGGCCAGCTATGCTGTATGGAACAGAAACATGGCCCATTTCAAAGGAACAGGAACGAAAGATGGAAGTGACTGAGATGAGAATGTTAAGATGGATGTGTGGGGTTACAAGAAGAGATAAAATAAGGAATGAATTGATCAGAGGCACTGTAAAAGTTGGACCACTGGGAAAAGAAAATGCAGGAGACAAGGATGAGGTGGTTTGGGCATGTACAGCGACGGGAGAAGGATTATGTTGGACGAAGAGTGCAGGATTTGGTTTTGGATGGTGTGAGAGGACGAGGTAGACCTAGGATGAGGTGGGGAGATAGAATAGCGGCTGACTTGCGGGAGATTGATTGATTGATTGATTGAGTACTTTATTTATGTAGATTACAATATATACTGTCTTATACACTTATATACAATAGCTCACAATACAGCAAAATTATAGATGAATTTACATGATATAGACTAAGAAAATAATTATTGAACTGTATATGATATGAAAAAGCAATTTGTAATATAATAACTATAGATAATAATTATATTGTTATGCATCTACATAAATTGGCGGAGCTTTGGACATATCAATGTCCATTCTTCGGAAAGAATATTAAAAATATCCTCCCCACTAACTCTCTACCAAGGAGAGTGGTTGGAGGAGAGAGGAAGCATTGGATAGGGCTTTGTGGAGAGGCAAACTCAGAGGAAGGAATGCCAACCCCATTTAAATGGGATAAGGCACAGCCAAAGAAGAAGAAAAAGAAGAAGACACAAGAAATAGTCAAATTATTTAATAATTTCATAATGAATTTTCATAATTAAGATGAAATATTTTGTTTATTAATTCTACATTGTTGAAAGACGATCTGGCAACAGAGGAAAGTGAAAAAGAGATAGCGCTGTCTGTTTTGTTGAAAGATTGACAAGGATAGCAATACCATTGCTAATCAAACACTGCCATTATTACGTGGACCTTACTATAGTGTTGACAACACGGCATCAATGTTGGCAACACGTCATTGATGTTGTGTTGACAACACGGGACTGAATTGATGTTGTTTGCACTATTCAACAAGTAATTGATTGCATTTGCTTGCAATTGCTACACCAAGATTCACTTTACACTTTCAGTTTTGTTTGAATGGAGAGTATCGTTGTTATTTATGAGGAACGCTGACCGTTCAAAGTAGATCATACCATGGTGGATACTTCTGATTGGTTTACTAACTGAGTCTGCTTTGATCCATTTCAGTTCATGGAATCAATTTCATTTTATCAATTACTGTACTATCAACTCCGCTGTATAAACAACTCAGTTCAAACTTTGGACCACAAACATCCAACTCGTCATTCTCTTTCATTAATCTGCTTTTACACCAAGTTATTAGCATAATGTTTATTTCTTCGTCCTTATAGATTCTATTAGACTGAACATTACTTATCATACACATGATGAACATAATTGTGTTTGTCAAGTTCCGTTCAACTTAATAAAATCTAAAAGGACAGGGAAATTCAATTCAATTTATTTGCCATATATACAAGATTTATACAATTACAAATTCACATAATAATTGGGTACATCATACAGAAATTCAGAATATACTCTATTCTAGAAATAGGTCTAATAAAAATAAGTTAGATATAGCATAACTGAAATCCCATTTGTACTCATTTTACCGGCAGTAATTGCTAGCAGAGACATGTGTCTGATCGCTAGCAATGAGTTCAGTTCAAATCATTGAAAGATTTTTTCTTATTTTTTCTTATTGACTGTAACACAAAAAAAGAACTTTGTTGAAATTCACAAAATCACAATTTTATTTTAGGTATTCATCAAATCAATCTATTATGTGTAATTTTATGATTAAAAGTCTATTTTGAAAAATATTCTAGTTTTTACCCATTCATCAATTTCTTTTGTAAGTTTTTTGTTTATTTTATGGGTGAATAAGTTTAAGGGAATCATATTAATCAGCATATTGCAGTTGTGTTCATACTGTCTTCTACTTACTGAAAGTCTGGAGAATCTGACCATGAATTTCATTGTAATCGATGGACGCGTGTTGTAATTGAGAGCACGGATTGTTGGTAAATGTTTAGTTTAATTAATAGAAAGGATTAAGTTTTTTATATATTGCTGTCTTATGGTGAGAACATTCATTTCTTGGAAAACGTTTTGAAAATAAACATTTTGTTAATAAGTTTGGTGTAAACTTGGAGCTCTAGTATTCGTGAGTTTCCTATTAATTTATTCACATTTCATAATACACGAATCAATTAATAAAGCCTTTCATCAGAAAAGTACCAACAGGCCTAACTAGCTCTTAACTGTTCCTGTTCCGAATTCTGGTAGAAGTATGTCTGAAGCTATGGTTATGTTACTTTAGAATGAATAATATTAAAAAAAAGAATATTACTAGAACTCTTAAGGGTGGAATCCCACATATGAAGTTATGAAGTCAGTGACCGTTACAGTAGAACTACTATTATGCCTATAAGATCCAATGGAATTTGAATATTCCAAATTCTAAATTTCAAGTCTCTTTTTCCTTGTACAGTAAAATAGACTTGAATTCTTGAAAGTGATTGTAAGCTGAGTTTACACCAAAGTTATTAACAAAATATTTATTTCTCCATCCTTCTAGATTCTATTAGATTGAGCATAACTTATCATACACATGATGAACATATGTGTTTGCCAAGTTACGTTCAATCTAATAGAATCTATAAAGACGGAAAAATAAACATTTTGTTGATAACTTTGGTGTAAACTCAGCGTAACTTATTTTTTGGAAATGTCACAGTTCATTAAATTTGTGAGAAGAGCAGTTTTGGGCTTAGGCCCGCCGTAAAGTAGACCCACGCTAATCCACGAAAAGCAACCCACGCCGTGGCATGTTTTGTAAACCATTGCTATAGAATTATTCATAATCAATCAGCTGAAAAGTGGATTATTCATTGCATGTATTATTATCATTACACAGATGTGTGGAGAAGCCTAGCAATGGTTTACAAAACATCCACGGCGTGGGTTGCTTTTCGTGGATTAGCGTGGGTCTACTTTGCGGCGGGCCTTAGTCTGTTGCTCTCCCCTAGTTATTGCTATATTTTACTTTCCTTGCCCTACTACCATAGGTAAGGAAAGTATTGCTTTCCAAAAAAAATTAAGGTACCCCAATTTCAAGTTTTCTATACGTTTCAAGTCCCCTGAGTCCAAAAACATGATTTTTGGGTGTTGGTCTGTGTGTGTGTATGTGTGTGTGTGTGTATGTGTGTGTGTGTATGTGTGTGTGTGTGTGTGTGTGGTGTGTATGTGTGTATGTCTGTGAACACGATAACTCCATTCCTAATTAACCGATTGACTTGAAATTTTAAACTTGAGGTCCTTATACCATGAGGATCCGACAATAAGAAATTCAATGAAATTCAATTCAAGATGGGGGAAAAATGGCGGATAATTACTAAGAAACCATGTTTTCACGTTTTTCTCGAAAACGGCTCTAACGATTTTCTTCAAATTCATACCATGGATAGCTATCTATAAGCCCTATCAACTGACATGAGTCTCATTTCTGGGAAAATTTCAGGAGCTCCGTAATATTCTTGAGAAAAATGGCCGATAATGACTAAAAAGCCATGTTATTCTTGGTTTTCTCGAAAACGGCTCTAACGATTTCCTTCAAATTTATACCATGGATAGCTATCTATAAGCCCTATCAACTGGCATGAGTCTCATTTCTGGGAAAATTCCAGGAGCTCCGTAAAATTCTTGAGAAAAATGGCGGATAATTACTAAAAATCCATGTTTTTCACGGTTTTCTCGAAAACGGCTCTAACGATTTTCTTCAAATTCATACCATGGACAGCTATTCATAAGCCCTATCAAATGACATGAGTTTTTTGTCTGGGAAAATTGCAGGAGCTCCGTAATATTCTTGAGAAAAATGGCAGATAATTACTAAAAAACCATGTTTTTCACGATTTTCTCAAAAATAACTTGACCGATTCTTTTCAAATTCATACTCTTCATAGTTATTCATCAGCTCTATCAACTGGCATGAGTCTTCTTTCCGGGAATCCAATGGGTGTCCACCCCATGCTTGGGAAATGGACTTAGTAACCTCCTTCTCGTGCATGAGGTAGGTAGTTAGCGCAGTTCATAAAAAGAACACATAGTCGAGATATTTCATCTGTAGAACAGCTGTTTTGACGACTTTAGAAAAATGACGACTAAAAAAATCATCGAATTTCACAATTCACACAAAGAAAAAGTACTCTGAAAACGATTATATATACACATATTATACAGAAGTCTGATCGTAGTTTCAAATATGAGCAAGGACAGTTGTGTGAGTGTACCACACCAGATTTTTTGTAATTTCACTGGTAAATGGAATGATTAATAATGGAAATATTCTCAGCCCGGTGAAGCGAGTATAAAAGTACCACTCACAATTCATGGGAGTTAATGGATCAGATATGAGTTTGTCTTCAAGGATAATAGTAACATTCTTTCAATTCAATTCAATTTATTTCCATCAAAAAAATACATCAATAAAACATTTACATCACAATTCAATAACAAATATTTTCAGGAAATAAATATTCCCCCACATAGACTATTGGTCCGTGTGTGGGGGAAGAATTCCTATCTATAATAACTGTAAAATAAAAAATTCTGTAGAATTCTACCTTAATATTATTCTTACTTGACTATTACAAAATTGGAATAGTATATTTCGCACCTAGAGCAGAAAATGAGATTTTTCCAGTTCTAAATCGGTTTTCAAGTCCGAGGCCGTAGGCCGAGGACTAGAAAAGATTGAGAGCTGGAAAAACTTTTGCCCGTGGCGAACGATATTTTTCGCCACACTACAGTATTGCTGACAAAATAAATAAAGTATACAAAAAAAGAATACTCGTTAAGCTATCGTACCTATCTCTTGATTTTAGTGGTAGAAGATTTGCAGTCAGGATTCAGATTCTTTTAAAATTTCACTTAGAATACCTCAGTCATCTTCAAGCATTTTTGAAATTCGGAATGCACTAATCAACAATAAATAATTGAATAAAACGGTTGCGAAGCGAATTAGTTTGATTCGAAACTGAACTGGAATCATGGCGACTTCAGCTGATGATGAAAGTGACCTCGCCGATTTAGCGGATGACTTATTAACTACTTCCATGAGCGGCTGGAAGAGACAACTTTCTGGCCTAGACCGGAAAAGAAACCCTTTCTCGACGTCGTCTGCAAACAAGGTCTTTCAGATCGACGTAGGACTGGAAAGCAGCTGCTTTCTGTGCAGTGTGGCGAAAATATGTTATCAAGAAAAATAAATATAATTATTAATAGTTTTTTTTTAATAAACA